>NC_058085.1:363911165-364211165 GCF_014858855.1 Bufo gargarizans
GCCCAAAATTTTCGGGTTGACTCCATGACTAAGTGACCCAAGTTTGGTGACTTTAGCGTCAAAGCCTGGCGAGTGGGAGCGATTTGAAAATGTACCCTGTCAAAGTCTATGGGAAAAAAGGGGGCTTCCGGGGGTGGGATCGCTCCACAAAGTAATAGCAATCCGATCGGGAACAATCTGCACGTTTTGGTAAATTTTTGTCTATGTAGTGTAAAAACTGTGGGAGGAGTTAGGGTGGCAAATTTGGCTATATAAGAATAAAATATACTTGTGAGATAATAGTATGTGGTCTTGCTATGCAAGAACACATAATATATATGTGAGATAACAATATGTGGTCTTGCTATGCAAGAACACATAATAACTAGAAAAGGTACAATTTCTGGGGAAATTGTGTGATGTGTTCTTGCCTCCACCAGTAGCTTACAACTGGAGTGGGCGGAGTAATGGGTGGAGTGGCTTGAGTAACTGTTGTGTGGTTGGATTGGCTGGAGTAACTGTGGAAAGGTTGGACTGGGCAGAGTAACTTTATGGACTGGGCAGAGTAACTGTGTGGAGGTTTGGACTGAGTAAAGATAGTAAACATTACACTGACCAATTGATTGATCGAATTTAAAAAGTGCACATGGCAAGCTTAATAGAGTGAAAAATGCATATCAACTTTTATTTATTTATATAGCATTTAATTTCAACGATGTTGCCCAAAGTGCTTCACAGTTACGTAAAACATACATTTATAAAAAACATTAGCAGTATTAACAAGCCTAACAGATGAAGGTATGACCACATGCATTTGGGGGGGGTCTCAGCATCTTGACGTAGAATGGAGGTGAAGGTGTGCTATCTGATGATAATCAGTGTTTACAACCACTGTTTCCTGGCAACGCTCATGCCCTGTTTATGCAGGCTTTAAGCGTGTTCACAACCACTGCTCAAAACACAATACACGGGATCATGATAGCTGTAATAACTGTGCAGTACTCCTGACTGGAGACAGTGTTGCACCCTTGAGATGTAAATGTGATCCAACAGTGTTTTTTTTCTGTGGTGGCTGCCCAGACCAGTTGGGTATATCCTCTTGAGTCAAGAAGATCAGATATTGGCTTCTTTGCGCTGCACAAAACATCTTCATTGAAATCTCCACAGGTATTATAGGTTGGCAATCCATTCTTTCCAAAGATTCCAAGAGGCCCAGCATGTTAGTAAGGAATTGGCCAATACTGTAATCAGGTGGCCTGTAAACAACGGCGATCAAAGCTTGTACAGGGGACTCCAGTTTGACAACCAAGAACTCCAAGTCAGTCACATTGTGATGATACTGCTTTTCAAAGGCCTTGAAATGTTTTTGACATACAAGGCGACACCTCCGCCACCTTTACTTGCAATGTCAGGACGGTTCGTGTATGAGAGGTGTCTGTTGCGTTTGAACAGGTTGTAGTCCTCCAGCTGGAGACTTTCAGCAACAGAAGAGCCTGAGAGATGAGTTTCAGTGAAACATAAAACATCTCCAAGTGTCAACTCGTGGTGAGATTTGATATCTTCAATGTGAGCTGGTAATCCTTCCGTGTTGTGATGGATAATTGTTAATGTTTGCTGTTTGTCTGTTGTCTGTAAAAACTTTAAGAGGGGCATAACACTTTCCAGTGATGCATTCTTCATTGAGTCCAGGGAGGCTGTGATTTCAGGATCAGCAAAGATCTTCTTCTCATCAAAGTCTGTTATGTGCAGTCCTTGCAGTGTAGTCGTTCTACTCAGAGCTACATAGGCCATTCCCGGTTGGAAGACCCGTTTCAATGAGACCACTGCCGACTGTATCGACATCCCCTGACACTTATGAATCGTACATGCAAAAGCCAACTTCAGGGGGAACTGCCTGCGAACAACTCCTTTCTGTCTCAGGTTTTCCTCTACCCTTTCTATGTACACCAAGTTGTCAGCATCACAAGATGACTTGTTACGGTATCTCTGTCCTGCATTTGGATTGTCCAGCACAAGCCCAAGCTTGTTTACCGTAGTAGCACCATTCTCAGTCTGGATGATTATTCTTGCAATCTTGCCAAATGTCCCATTAACAAGCCCGTCTTCAACATCAATGTTTCTTGTGATCATGATACGGGCACCTTCAGCTGCTTGCAGTGTGTCAATCAGATTGTCTTTGTGCCCTTTGAAAGGTTGGTGTTGCCTCTGCATCACTCCTGTTTTAGGGTCTTTTCTGTAATCGTCGGCATCTATGTTGGTGACGTTTGAATGGAGAACAGACACAGTTGCGGCATTATATTTGTGAACCTCTTTGTTGGTGGCAAAGATGTGCAGCACGTCATTAGGGCAGTGGGTGGGATCTGTCAAAGCCTGAGCAAGCAGAGCTTTGTCATCATTGCTTAAGGTGTCAGTCTTTTGCTTGACTCTGATTCTATTCAAAAGCTCAGCAAATGAAATGTCATCCTTCTGTCGCATGATCTCTGTCAGCGTGATCATCTGAAAGTAGTCTTTCCAGACGTCATTGGTATTTTCCTCAAACACGCAGAGTGGCTTACTTTTTCCCAGCGGGGGGACCTGGTAAAAGTCTCCTACTGCTAGTACTGACATACCACCAAAAGGTTTCTTACTGCCTTTGATTTGCTGTAATCTCCAGTTGATGTAGGCAAACAGGGGCTTTGAAATCATTGACACCTCGTCAATAACAATGATCTCCGCATTTGACAGCTGTGCCCTCACTTCATCTATGAGATTTCCAAGTCCTTGGTAGGGTGGCTTCAAGCTTCTTGGCAACTTCAGCAGAGAATGCAAAGTGTTGCCTGAAATGTTGAAAGCTGCTGTTCCTGTAAATGCAGTTAGTAAAACGCTGGGCATGGATATGTCTGCTTCCTCACGTAGTCTGGTAAGTTTACAGAGTATCTTTGTCGCCTCAGCATAGATGCACTTTATCAGGTGTGATTTGCCTGTCCCTGCGCCACCAGTGACAAAGTAATAGAATGGGTCAGGATTTAGGCCACGCACACGGTTAGTGCACCAGTCACAAACTGAGTAGAATGTCTGAGCTTGTGTCCGGTTAAGTTTTCTGTACATTTTATGAAGGAAATCAGGGCACATTTGTGGGGCCTTCACAGTAAGCGCAATTCCACCTGTTTGTGACGTGTATACTCCGGAACATCATCTTGTTCATTCTCATGAAGTGGCTCCCATTCTTTGCGTTCCTCTATACATTCCAACCTATCTAACTCAACTTCTGGGGCAAAGGTGTTCCAAGCATCTTCAACAGGGCCGTTTTTTACAAAGTCATCCAAGACTTGTTCCACAATTTTGTTGTGTTGCTCGAACTTCTTTTGGTTGCTGGTAACAATTGCAGACACTGCTCTGATTGCTTCTTCTCCTGGTAAGCTCACACAGGCGACCTTTGTAAAAATCCTGGTGTGTTGGGAACCTTACAGTTTCAGTGATGACTCTGAACGGTGGGGGAGGTAGAGTTTAAGCAGTCTGCCGTAGTAGTTCTCAGGGTCCTTCTTCTCTGAGAAGCGTGCGTACCTGATGATTGCAGGCTTCCCTCTTGTGCGTTTTTGAATCGTTCCCATTTCATTCAAAAGGCTGACACGCTTGCCGTCTTCCTTTTGCTTGCCATCTTCCTTCTGCTTGCCATATGACAACCCTGTAATGGGATGCAAAAGTCTGCCAGACACATGGACTCAAACTCTGGTGTTTCGGGTCTGGCTCTGTATTTGTCGGACAAAACTCGTCATCACACACATTAAGAGAATCGGCTGGTTTGTTCTGCAATGCACTGAGCGGGAGACTCATTTTCAGTGCGTTGTCACCAGTTGCAGAAAAAACACCTCACGTGAGCAAGACTTCATTTTCAGGCTGCACGTACGGGCCACAGACTCCTGGGCGCTGGACCTCTCTGTGTTTTGAATAAGCCTGAAGAACTTCTTTCATTTCTTCTCGTTCTGTCTCTGTTTCTGGGCTCATTTCTTTGACTATTGTTTTGGAGATGGTCACTCACTCCTCGCGTTTCTGGCTTGGATATGTAGGACAACATGTACATGATGCAACCATATCATCAAGAATGTACTGGATGTCCATGTTGGCATTCCAGGCCGTCAGCAAATGTGGATTGTAGTTGTTCACCCAGCAGTCCTTGACATCTCGCTTCATTACAATCACGCTTGAGGAGGTCAATGCCTCAATGTACGAGTTGTATTGATTCAAAGTCATATCACACTGTGTCAGTAGCTGTGACATGTCTTCAGCTGCACTTTCGGGTTATTAAGCAAATCCCAGACTGGTTTCAGTTTGTTTTTGACTGCTTGTGGTTTCATTGCACAATCTCCTTGTTCTTCTGGAATCGGGTAAGTTATCCTCGTTTTTGTAATAGGTGGCTTTGGAAATCCAAATCTGCATACTGTTACCTTTCTTACACGATTTTGAATGAGATCTGCTGTGCATTTGAAGTTCTGTTACAAATCTGTGAAGTAGGGCCTGTTTGGCTTCATCAGGCAGCTGGCATGAGATGTTATGATCTATAAAGGCACACACCTGGTCATCACTGTCTTGTCCAAATATAGGAGCTCCTGCTACCCAACAGAGACAATGTATATGAGGGCTCCCTCTCGCCTGAAATTCAACCCGGTAAAAGTAATCGATAACTTCACCGATTGGCTGTGCAGGACCCAACAGCAGCTCTCGCATCAGAGCATCAACCCGTTTGTCAAACATGCGCATGGTGGTCACTGGGTTGCCTCGAAGGATGTCACACTTTTCAGCCCAGTCTAGCTCTGCAAAATCCACCTTTTGACCTTGTTGCGCCTTTATTGCCGTGATTACCTCTGGCCATCTGAATTCTGCAGCAGAGAAGGTAAGAAAAAATGTTGGCTTACCCAATTGTCTGACCATGGCTAGCAAATTCTTCAGATTTTTATCCCAATAGCTGGACTCCCTCTCAGTGGTTGCATGAACCTTGTGGCATCTCGGTTTCGCACCAACCTCTCAACCTCACGCTTGTCCTGTAGCAGCTTGTTGGATATTTTCTGTCCATCCCTGGTATTGGGTTTTCCTTTCCTTAACTGGATGGACATGCTGCTTTTGGCCATGTGTGTTTCTGTGACAAATTGCGCAAAGAAGAGATAGCTTGTGTCTCTAGCAAAACGAGTATCAACACAAAAAAGCCTTGCATTGAAATACATGCTCGGGGACAGTTTGACTTGTCTTGCCTGGTCCAATGTATTCTGTCCAGTAGGAAACTGAACAGGGAAAGCCATTGCCTCAAGCCTAGGAACTTTAAAGAAGCTGACAGGTGTGTTTCCTTGTGCAGGTGCAATGCTGAATATTCCATCACCGTGTGTCAGTGCTTCCTCTCCAAGGTCAGATGGCTGCAAACAACTGTCTAGGCCAATTCCAGGTCTTAGTAAATCCTTCTCATCCTCAGCATTGGGAGGTTGTTGGTCATGGCCTTCCTGTTGCTCAGAAGCAGCCAGTAAACATGCAGACTCTACCTCTGATGGATCACAATTTTCAATGCGTTCAAGTATCTCCATCATTTCAGTTTCATCACAACTGTCGAGTTCCATCCCATCATCATCATTATCCGCATTATCAGCAGCGATTGTCTCATCCACTCTGATTGAAATGTCACTGTAGTCGGGGTGTGTGTCAATGAGTTTTGACAGACCTGCTACTACATTTCTCATGTTGACATTGTGAAACAGCTGGTGGCCTTTGTAAGTCAGACGTCTTTTCAGCTTCACTCTGTGTAACTGGGATGTGCTGTGCGATCTTGGTAGAGTATTGACCGTGGTTTCCACCTCAGATGGCACACACACTACAGCGCCGTGTATAGCTGCCTGTCGACCTTTGGGAAGTGTGATGATCTTGGCAAATGGCAGTATTATGGCCAAAAGTTGTCTTTCCAGCACATTCAAATCGCAAAGCTCTGGGGGAATGGGCGCCAGCTCCATGTGTAGCCACAGCGATGGATGATTTGTGTCCTGCTTTTAAATGTGAATTACAGTTGTGACAAATCCATTCTTTGGTCCTTTCATCTGGTACGGTGCATTGTTCAGGGCCTTGACAGTGATTGTTGCACACATGGACATATTTCCCTGTCAAACAGGCAGCAACAATGTGTAGATTCGTCTTGTAATTGCTGTGAATGCAATGTTTCACTTGGTTAGGGAAAAGGGTGCGATGACACATGGTGCACACAAAAGTTGGCCCAGCTTTAATGCATTCATGGAAAGTGGATATAGCTGTCTGCATTAGGCTGTTGTCCACTGGTTGACTGCATTCCCGCATGACATGAGTCCATCGTCTATATTTCATTCTTATTTTGAAGGCACATTGCATCTTATGGGTTATGCGAAAGTCTGCTTGAGTGTGACACTTCATTTTCATGTAACTCATGCAATGTTGCAAGTGACGTTTTCTGAAAGCAGGATCATTATGATATTTTCTGGTGATGTATTGCTTCTGCTTCAAGTTGAAATCGGCATTTGTCGCATATTTGATGGTGTGTATTGCTTCTGCTTTAACTTGAAACCTGCATCTGTTGCATATTTTCTGGTGATGTATTGCTTCTTCTTCAAGTTAAAATTGGAATCTGTCGCATATTTGCTAGTTGTGTATTGCTTCTGCTTCAAGTTGAAATTGGCATCTGTCGCATATTGCGAATTATATATTGCTTCTGCTTCAACTTAAAATCAGCATCTGCTCTGTATCGGCTGGTGATGTATGTCGTCTTCTTATTGGTGACAGACATCTTTGTAGCCTGAACCACGCCTTCTTTCATTTCTGTGTCTTGTCTTAAGTTTTTGTTGTTGCTGTGCATTTAATTTGGAAAATGCCTTACTGTCCTTCCATATGCCCTGTGAGGATTTTGCATCAAGTGACCTTGGAGAATGCTTGCTGGCTGGGAATCCAATGTGTGTTGCATGTTTGGTCATCTGTGTCACTTTGTTCTCCACATGCTTTCCATTATGTGGTTTGTCAGATTGTACCGGTGGGGACAGCAAACCATCTGACAGACGTCTTGCACGATGAAATGAGACTGGCATGAAGTCATACTGCAGTCCATCAATAGGGCCTCTGGTGTCTGTAAGGAGCAATTCATACAACTTATAAATCCTTGCCCCCATATCACTCAAATGTGTAAAAGTGATCATAACAGCTTTTCCTTTTCCAGTAGCAGGAAGTCCATCCTTATTTCGACTATGAGAATCAAACAGTCCATATCTCCCAGACTTGTCTCTGAACAATGCAATGCAATATGGCACTACTATAAAAAGTGCATGTGTAACATCTGCATTGAGGCACTGTAGTCTTGTGGAGAGGTCAACAAACCAACCTTGGGTGTCACTGTCTACCGTGGCTCTCACACATCCCGATAACACTGGAGATTTAACAACGTTATATTCATATTTTTCAGTGTTGACTCTGAGGGGCACTTCTTCCATTGTCAAGTGTTGGTGCTGATAGACATTTCTTTGTTTTAATTGTTGTATTGTTGTGCCATACAAGCTGTTGCCCTTCTTCAGTATTTGATCAAGATCATCCTTCCTCACATCATCAAGCTCACTGTGGTATGCCAAAAATGTCAGAGCCATGCATGTACACTGTTTGTTCCTTAAACTTCCATAGTCATGATGACCCTGATGAAATGATGCCTGCACAGATATCTCACTTGGTACGCATGGTTCTTGCATGCCATGGTTTTCAGAAGTGCCCATCACACTGTCAGTGTGCTCTTGAACTTGACACTTAGTTGAACATGGGAATGACACCACAGGTTCACTATGTACCTCCTTGGCACATTCACTTTCACAAACCTCCATTTCCACTATGCTGCTGTGGGGCTCCGGATCCCCAAAACGTGGGTCTGAAAGGTGCTGTTTAGTCCAGCGTATCTTTGCAGCTTTAGATCTCTTTCCTTTAGATGGCATGATGATATTCACACAGCTCTAATTTTACCACATAACTCTCTTTACTGAAAATCTTTACTGAAAATCTCCACAGAAACACAACAACCAATCAGAAGAAAGTCAGTCTATGACATCACTTCCTCTTTCTTTGCTGCTCCAGCCTGGCACAGGTAAGAGTATTTTGCCTCTCCTGATTACTTTTCATTCTTTCAAACGGTCGTATTTTAATAACTATAAATCCTACAGCGAAGAGCTTTATATTGTGAGAATCACAAGACCCAGACCTACATTTTGATGCATAGTATGTCTCTGCAATATTAACAATGAAGGCAAAGTCGCAGTTTAGAAATTGCCCTTCAAATGTGAGCTTTGCAGAGTAGAGTTTCAATGAATGTCAATGGACGCGTGAGTTGCAAACAAATAGGTCATATTGTGAAAAACTATCAGAACGATGGCTTAGCCGTGGACATTTTTAGTGACAGCAGGGATAGCTGAACGTTTTGATATAAGATTTGTGTAGGTGGGCTAGAAAATGAGGGAGTGGTGGCAGTTTAGAAATCATGTCCTGATTTTTCAGCTTTTGCCAGCTCCCACTCTAGCTTTGCCATTCATTCCTATGGGACAACTTTCGCCACAAGAACCACGAATATTCCATGAACCATTCGGCGAAACGTTCCACAAAGTAATAGCAATCCGATCGGGGACAATCTGCACGTTTTGGTAAATTTTTGTCTATGTAGTGTAAAAACTGTGGGAGGAGTTAGGGTGGCAAATTGGCTATAATAAGAAAAAGATTAACTAAAATGTGTCGTTTCTGAAGAAACCACAAGATGTTGGCTTGAAATCTGATTGGCTGTTGGTGGCTCCACCCACTTTTTTGAAATGTATCCCATTGCCTCCAGTGACCAACTGCGCCAAGTTTGAAGACTGTGCCAATCAAAGTCTAAGAGCAGCGGCAGTTTGAATTTTTTTCCCATTTAAACACATGGCTGAAATTTGATTGGCCGTTGTAGACCCTCCGCCCACTTTTATACATTTTGACCTTTGTCTCACACTGACCCACCCTGCCGAGTTTGGGTGCTGTGGCTTAAATACTGTGAGAATGACAGCTGTTTAAAGGTTTCTTATTGAAGTCAATAGGGAAAATCTGATTGGTTGTTTGTGGCTCCGCCCACTTTTTAGCCTCCCCAAAATGAGGTATACATTGTCACAGTCCTCCAGTGACCAACTGTGCCAAGTTTCAGAACCCTGCCATTAACAGTCTAAGAGCAGCGGCAGTTTGAATTTTTCCCATTTAAACAAATGGCTGAAATTTGATTGGCCGTTGTAGACCCCGCCCACTTTAAAAAACATTTGACCCCAGTCACCCAATGACCTACGGTGCCAAGTTTGGGTATTCTTGCTTAAATATTGTAACAATGCCAGCAATTTAAAGGTTTCTCATTGAAGTCAATAACGAAAATCTGATTTGTTGTTGTTGGCTCCGCCCACTTTTTCAATTTTTGAAGCCAAAGTAATCTATGACCTGATTTCTGAGATTTGAAGCCCCTGACATCAATAATGGCAGCATTTTTCAATTTTCTGCATTTTTTAATTTTCCCATTGAAATCAATCAAAGAAATCTGGTTGTTTTTGGCCCCGCCCACTTTTCAGAATTTTAATCCTAATCCTAAATTGTCCAACTGTACCAAGTTTGGGGATCCTGCCATTAACAGTCTAAGAGCAGCGGCAGTTTTAAATTTTCCCATTAAAACATATAGCTGAAATTTGATTGGCCGTTGTAGACTCCGCCCACTTTAAAACATTTGAATTCTAGTCACCTATTAACCGAATATATTAAGTTTAACACCCTGCCATTAACAATGTTGAAATGGCAGCAATTTAAAATTTTCTCATTGAAGACAATAGGGAAATCTGATTGGTTGTTTGTAGCTCCGCCCACTTTTAATGTCCCCAAAATGTGACAGAAATTTTCAGGTTGACTCCATGACTAAGTGACCCAAGTTTGGCGAGTTTCACTCCGAAGCTGTATGAGTGACAAACGTTTGCATTTTTCCAATAAAACTCTATGGGAGAAAAAAAGAGGTTTTCGGGGGGGCCCGCCCCAGGGGCCCGGAGGGTGGGATCGGTTAACAAAGCACAAGCAAGATCCTCGGGTATGTGCCGACCAAGAGTGCAAAGTTCGGTATTGATACTCCTAAATCTGTGGGAGGAGTAGCAATTTGAACGTCTCATTGTAGTCAATGGGGAGAATTTGATTGGTTCTGTGTGGCCCGGCCCACTTTTTCGGGTCTCCGAAATGTGCCCAAAATTTTCGGGTTGACCCCATGACTAAGTGACCCAAGTTTGGTGACTTTAGTTTCAAATCTGTGCGACTGGGAGAGATTTGAAAATTTTCCCTGTCAAAGTCAATGGGAAAAACATGGATTTTGGGGGCCCTGTCCCAGGGGCCCGGATGGTGGGATCGGGGTAACAAAGCACAAGCAAGATACTCGGGTGGGTGCCGACCAAGTCTGCAAAGTTTGGAATTTGTACTCCTAAAAATGTGGTAGGGAGTAGCAATTTGAAAGTCTCATTATAGTCAATGGGGAAATTTTGATTGGTTCTGTGTGGCCCCGCCCACTTTTTGGGGTCCCCGAAATGTGCCCAAAATTTTCGGGTTGACTCCATGACTAAGTGACCCAAGTTTGGTGACTTTAGCGTCAAAGCCTGGCGAGTGGGAGCGATTTGAAAATGTACCCTGTCAAGTCTATGGGAAAAAAGGGGGCTTCCGGGGCCCGCCACGGGGGCCCCGGGGGTGGGATCGCTCCACAAAGTAATAGCAATCCGATCGGGTACAATCTGCACTGTTTTGGTAAATTTTTGTCTATGTAGTGTAAAAACTGTGGGAGGAGTTAGGGTGGCAAATTTGGCTATAATAAGAATAAACTAGAAAAGGTACAATTTCTGGGGAAATTGTGTGATGTGTTCTTGCCTCCACCAGTAGCTTACAACTGGAGTGGGCGGAGTAACTGGGTGGATTGTAGACTCCGCCCACTTTTATAAATTTTGACCTTTGTCTCACACTGACCCACCCTGCCGAGTTTGGGTGCTGTGGCTTAAATACTGTGAGAATGTCAGCTGTTTAAATGTTTCTTATTGAAGTCAATAGGGAAAATCTGATTGGTTGTTTGTGGCTCCGCCCACTTTTTAGCGTCCCCAAAATGAGATATACATTGGCACAGTCCTCCAGTGACCAACTGTGCCAAGTTTCAGAACCCTGCCATTAACAGTCTAAGAGCAGCGGCAGTTTGAATTTTTCCCATTTAAACAAATGGCTGAAATTTGATTGGCCGTTGTAGACCCCGCCCACTTTTTAAAAAATGTTGACCCCAGTCACCCAATGACCTATGGTGCCAAGTTTGGGTATTCTGTCTTAAATACTGTGAGAATGACAGCAATTTAAAGGTTTCTCATTGAAGTCAATAGGGAAAATCTGATTTGTTGTTGTTGGCTCCGCCCACTTTTTAATTTTTGAATCCAAAGTAATCTATCACCTGATTTCAGAGATTTGAAGCCCCTGACATCAATCATGGCAGCATTTTTCAATTTTCTTAAAAAATTTTTTTCCATATTGAAATCTATGAAAGAAATCTGATTGGTTGTTTTTGGCCCCGCCCACTTTTCAAAATTTTAATCCTAATCCTAAATTGTCCAACTGTACCAAGTTTCAGAACCCTGCCATTAACAGTCTAAGAGCAGCGGCAGTTTGAAGTTTTCCCATTTAAACAAATGGCTGAAATTTGATTGGCCGTTGTAGACTCCGCCCACTTTTCATAATTTTTTGAATCC
This sequence comes from Bufo gargarizans, assembly GCF_014858855.1. NCBI lineage: Eukaryota > Metazoa > Chordata > Amphibia > Anura > Bufonidae > Bufo > Bufo gargarizans. Next base: position 363,922,904 of record NC_058085.1, read on the forward strand.
AGTCACCCAATGACCTACGGTGCCAAGTTTGGGTATTCTGGCTTAAATACTGTGAGAATGACAGCAATTTAAAATTTTCTCATTGAAGACAATAGGGAAAATCTGATTGGTTGTTTGTAGCTCCGCCCACTTTTTAATGTCCCCAAAATGTGACAAACTTTCAGGTTGACCCCATGACTAAGTGACCCAAGTTTGGTGAGTTTCACTCCGAAGCTGTACGAGTGACAAACGTTTGCATTTTCCAATAAAACTCTATGGGAGAAAAAAAGAGGTTTTCGGGGGCCCGCCCCAGGGGCCCGGAGGGTGGGATCGGTTAACAAAGCACAAGCAAGATCCTCGGGTATGTGCCGACCAAGGGTGCAAAGTTCGGTATTTATACTCCTAAATCTGTGGGAGGAGTAGCAATTTGAACGTCTCATTGTAGTCAATGGGGAGAATTTGATTGGTTCTGTGTGGCCCCGCCCAAATTTTCGGGTCTCCGAAATGTGCTAACAAATTGCGCGTTGACCCCATGACTAAGTGACCCAAGTTTGGTGACTTTAGTTTAAAATCTGTGCGACTGGGAGCGATTTGAAAATTGTCCCTGTCAAAGTCAATGAGAAAAAACGTGGATTTTGGGGGCCCTGTCCCAGGGGCCCGGAGGGTGGGATCGGGTAACAAAGCAAAAGCAAGGTACTCGGGTGGGTGCCGACCAAGTCTGCAAAGTTTGGAATTTGTACTCCTAAAAATGTGGGAGAAGTAGCAATTTGAAGGTCTCATTAAAGTCAATGGGGAGATTTTGATTGGTTCTGTGTGGCCCCGCCCACTTTTTGGGGTCCCCGAAATGTGCCCAAAGTTTTCGGGTTGACTCCATGACTAAGTGACCCAAGTTTGGTGACTTTAGTTTAAAATCTGTGCGACTGGGAGCGATTTGAAAATTTACCCTGTCAAAGTCTATGGGAAAAAAGGGGGCTTCCGGGGCCCGCCACGGGGGCCCCGGGGGTGGGATCGCTCCACAAAGTAATAGCAATCCGATCGGGTACAATCTGCACGTTTTGGTAAATTTTTGTCTATGTAGTGTAAAAACTGTGGGAGGAGTTAGGGTGGCAAATTTGGCTATAATAAGAATAATAAGAACTAGAAAAGGTACAATTTCTGGGGAAATTGTGTGATGTGTTCTTGCCTCCACCAGTAGCTTACAACTGGAGTGGGCGGAGTAACTGGGTGGAGTGTAGACTCCGCCCACTTTTATAAATTTTGACCTTTGTCTCACACTGACCCACCCTGCCGAGTTTGGGTGCTGTGAGAATGACAGCTGTTTAAAGGTTTCTTATTGAAGTCAATAGGGAAAATCTGATTGGTTGTTTGTGGCTCCGCCCACTTTTTAGCATCCCCAAAATGAGAGATACATTGGCACAGTCCTCCAGTGACCAACTGTGCCAAGTTCGGAACCCTGCCATTAACAGTCTAAGAGCAGCGGCAGTTTGAATTTTTCCCATTTAAACAAATGGCTGAAATTTGATTGGCCGTTGTAGACTCCGCCCACTTTTTTATAAATTTTTGAATCCAGTCACCCAATGACCTACGGTGCCAAGTTTGGGTATTCTGGCTTAAATACTGTGAGAATGACAGCAATTTAAAAGTTTCTCATTGAAGTCAATAGGGAAAATCTGATTTGTTGTTGTTGGCTCTGCCCACTTTTTAAATTTTTGAATCCAAAGTAATCTATCACCTGATTTCAGCGATTTGAAGCCCCTGACATCAATCATGGCAGCATTTTTCAATTTTCTGAATTTTTTTTTTTCCATATTGAAATCAATGAAAGAAATCTGATTGGTTGTTTTTGGCCCCGCCCACTTTTCTGAATTTTAATCCTAATCCTAAATTGTCCAACTGTACCAAGTTTGGGGATCCTGCCATTAACAGTCTAAGAGCAGCGGCAGTTTTAAATTTTCCCATTAAAACATATAGCTGAAATTTGATTGGCCGTTGTAGACCCCGCCCACTTTAAAACATTTGAATTCTAGTCACCTATTAACCGAATATATTAAGTTTAACAACCCTGCCATTAACAATGTTGAAATGGCAGCAATTTAAAATTTTCTCATTGAAGTCAATAGGGAAAATCTGATTTGTTGTTGTTGGCTCCGCCCACTTTTTAAATTTTTGAATCCAAAGTAATCTATCACCTGATTTCAGCGATTTGAAGCCCCTGACATCAATCATGGCAGCATTTTTCAATTTTCAGAAATTTTTTTTTTTCCATATTGAAATCAATGAAAGAAATCTGATTGGTTGTTTTTGGCCCCGCCCACTTTTCAAAATGTTAATCCTAATCCTAAATTGTCCAACTGTACCAAGTTTGGGAAACCTGCCATTAACAGTCTAAGAGCAGCGGCAGTTTGAATTTTTCCCATTTAAACAAATGGCTGAAATTTGATTGGCCGTTGTAGACTCCGCCCACTTTTTCATTATTTTTTGAATCCAGTCACCCAATGACCTACGGTGCCAAGTTTGGGTATTCTGGCTTAAATACTGTGAGAATGACAGCAATTTAAAGGTTTCTTATTGAAGTCAATAGGGAAAATCTGATTGGTTGTTTGTAGCTCCGCCCACTTTTTAATGTCCCCAAAATGTGACAGAAATTTTCAGGTTGACCCCATGACTGAGTGACCCAAGTTTGGTGAGTTTCACTCCGAAGCTGTATGAGTGACAAACATTTGCATTTTTCCAATAAAACTCTATGGGAGAAAAAAAGAGGTTTTCGGGGGCCCGCCCCAGGGGCCCGGAGGGTGGGATCGGTTAACAAAGCACAAGCAAGATACTCGGGTATGTGCCGACCAAGAGTGCAAAGTTCGGTATTTATACTCCTAAATCTGTGGGAGGAGTAGCAATTTGAACGTCTCATTGTAGTCAATGGGGAGAATTTGATTGGTTCTGTGTGGCCCCGCCCACATTTTCGGGTCTCCGAAATGTGCTAACAAATTGCGCGTTGACCCCATGACTAAGTGACCCAAGTTTGGTGACTTTAGTTTAAAATCTGTGCGACTGGGAGCGATTTGAAAATTGTCCCTGTCAAAGTCAATGGGAAAAACATGGATTTTGGGGGCCCTGTCCCAGGGGCCCGGAGGGTGGGATCGGGTAACAAAGCAAAAGCAAGGTACTCGGGTGGGTGCCGACCAAGTCTGCAAAGTCTGGAATTTGTACTCCTAAAAATGTGGGAGGAGTAGCAATTTGAAGTTCTCATTAAAGTCAATGGGGAGATTTTGATTGGTTCTGTATGGCCCCGCCCACTTTTTGGGGTCCCCGAAATGTGCCCAAAATTTTCGGGTTGACTCCATGACTAAGTGACCCAAGTTTGGTGACTTTAGCGTCAAAGCCTGGCGAGTGGGAGCGATTTGAAAATTTACCCTGTCAAAGTCTATGGGAAAAAAGGGGGCTTCCGGGGCCCGCCACGGGGGCCCCGGGGGTGGGATCGCTCCACAAAGTAATAGCAATCCGATCGGGTACAATCTGCACGTTTTGGTAAATTTTTGTCTATGTAGTGTAAAAACTGTGGGAGGAGTTAGGGTGGCAAATTTGGCTATAATAATAAGAATAAGAATATATATGTGAGATAATAGTATGTGGTCTTGCTATGCAAGAACACATAATAATATATATGTGAGATAACAATATGTGGTCTTGCTATGCAAGAACACATAATAATACGTCTTCTATCTCTTCTAGCAGTAGCCCCAGGGAGACATCTCACAAAACCATTTTCTTTAAGCTCCACACTTATGATTGAATCACCCAGCAACAGCTGCTTCCTTTGAGACTTCACTTTATCTTTTTTGTCCTTGGCTGCAGTCTTGCATACTATAGACATAGGAGTCGATGGTTTCTCACCCTCTGTGCTTGAGTCCATATCCATGTTGTCCTTACATTCTGAGAGTGCTGCAAATGAATTATGGAGAACCACCGACTGTGGGACATGTCTTCTATCCACCACTCTAAGTCTTCCAGAACCTACAGTAACCCATCTGCCATTTCTGGGGGTCCTCTGTGGCAGTGGCATTGCAGCAGTCCTAGCTGGAGTTTGTTTAACAGATAATTTAAATATCTCAGATTTCAAAAATGCAATTTCCTGCTGCAGTAAGGAGAACTGTCTACAGATCTGACAGCATCCGAATCTCCAAAGAGTGGAACATGAAATAAATGCACAACAATTCCTGCACTGAACCAAGTCTGCCATTTTAAAGAGGGGGAAAAAAACTAAAAAATAAAAAAATGTGTAAATTTAAATCAAACAAATCTTACACTTTTTTTTTTTGTATTGTTTCCACCTTCCAGCCTACCTCCTGACAATCTCCTGCAATATCTCTTCACTGTACTTAATGTAGTACTTGAAGGTAGTACTTGAAGGTAGTACTTGCAGCTAATGGCAAAACTGGAACGATGAATTTTAGTTATTCTAAAACTATACACAAAATATATACATTAAAGCTGACAGATTAAATATACCTGCCAGTTGAACAGATTGGTTTGGATAGAAATGGGTAAGAGGTGGAAGGAAGTAGAATGTCTAAGTTCAGAATTACCGTGGTAAAGTCCAGTAAAAGGCAAAGTCTTTGTAGAATAATCCAAGATGGTGGGGTGTCCCCGGGTCCAGCGGGCGGTCGTGATGTTAGTCTACGTCAAATGGTAGAAGAAGGACCCAGGGCTGAATGTGTCAATGTTTTACCCACTCTGTAGTGGGGAGGGGTTGTGACCCGCACAAGTCCAGCCTTGGGTAATTGGAAGAGGGGCAGTTCCTGCCCTGGACAGAGGAAATCTGGCTGAATCTTTGCTGTGCCAGTTTCTCTGTACCTGTGGGTCAAATTAGGACCTAGAGGTCATATTGAGAATCGGCACAATTTTCCAGATCCTCTGATGCCCAACAGGATAGAATTACCATTTGGATTCCCTGAGAGCTTTGATATCTGAGAGAGAATCTGACTGGCCGATTTCCTGAAAGGTGTATTATTGGGGCCGGAATAATCCCTGAAGAGATGGTTCAGTGCATTGGTTCCGAACCCAGGAAATATGGATGCAAATATGAAAGCTATGTATTAGAGGTGGCTGCCTGGTGACCTTTTTGTGTCTCAAACAGCTGTCTGATAAGCATCTGTCCTGCTCTCTTTGAAGCGCACTGGCAAGACTGAAGGTGTGAGAACCCTGCTGGTATTGGAGACACTATGGCTGCAGAAAGACCAGGTTTAGGAGGTTCTGTCATAAGGGAACTAGATTGATGGCTACTCAACTTGGCATGGGGCAGGAAAGGTTTGTCACAAGGAGGTGATAATGGCACCTCTGCTCTGAATTACTCCTTTAGTGAAAAAAGAGTTTTAGTGAAGGCTCTGGTGTCTGTGATTGCGAAATATGGCGCATTTGCGATTTCCTAGTATCGCTGTGGATCGCAAAGCGTCACAGATCCTCTGGAGCCTCACAGGAGTGTCAGGGCGGATAGCTAGTCTCTTCTGTGGCATCATCTGGGTTTTTCCTCTGCTCCATAGTAAACACACCTATGAGGGAAGAAAATACCAGGCGCTCCTGGGGTATTTCTCCCCTCACGGTGCAATTAGATGTCAAATCCCAGCACGAATACCTTTTGACCCATGAGTAGAGAAGGGTATTGGGCTTCCCTTCACCTCACAGGACCCCTCGTTGTCTGAACACCCTACCTTCAGAGGATCGCGTCCCCTGCTTCACATCCCTCTGTACAAACGGATAAGGATGGCCACCCTACTAGGTTAGGATATCTGAGGTGGGCTGTGGACAAAGCACCATTTTGTTATTGATGGCACTGTATCCTTGTCCACTCATGTGTACCCAGGCTGACTTCCCCCTGTGATCCTGTCTTGTGGAGGCCCGCAGAATCAACGGTATAGTCATGCCCTGGCTCTCCAGGACTCCACAACGCAAGGACACAGTCTACACTCTGCTGCCAATAACAGCAGCGTCTGGATTCTCAGCGATTTAATGCGAACAATCAGCAGGGTGGGACACATTCATAGACAAGGACCCCTGCCGTCCACATAAAAAAACATACAAACAGGTAACAAAACACACAACATGGACATACACGGGGAACAGACGGTGTAACAAATAGTACAGGGGTTTCAAATGTTGCCTAGTCTAGCTTGGCCATTCTGACCCCTCAGCGCCTGATGAGGCATGTGTCGCTGAGAGGTAACCCCTTTATGGCCAAACTGACTAGACCCCACTGCACGATTTGTTACTTGGATCCCATCACTGGACACATTGCAATTACTTGCACAAGGGCAATTCCTTGCAATGTGTCCTTTGTTCCCGCACCTGAAGCACCTGATTGGGCTTTGTCCTGTGTGCTTTGTTCTTACTTGTTTTGCAGTGCTTTGCTATATGACCCAAGCCACCAGACGCAAAACATTTGATGTTTGCCCGACATGGCTTGGGTCCGTCCACATTGCATCCACGCTCCCTGAATTGTTCCATCCTCAGGGAGGCACTTTTGACGATTCCCCCCCCCCCCCCCAAAGTCAGGGAAAAATCTTAGTCTGGACAGGCTTGGTCTGGTGATTTGGCCCGTCACAAACTACTCTCCCCCCTTTTTGCCCTGCACAGGGAAAAGTTTTGGGATATTCCAACCCTGACTTTACGGAAAAAAGGGCCGTCACCAACTTGGTGATGACCTGTTGCATTCCAGTCATTATCTGGGAGCTTACAGCAACCTGAGCCTTCAATTTGGCTACCGTCACATCAGTAGAGGCAGTCTGCTCCTTGAAGGCCTCGACCTCAGTATAAGACTGAGTAAATTTAGCCTCAATTTCCTCCTTCTGCCTCTGCAGCTCTACTAACTGGGACTCTAACCTAGCCACCTGCGCATCTCTGTCAACAGTAGACTGCACATTCTCCGCCAGCTGTGTCCGTAATGCCAAAACCTGGTCCGAATTACTGGCACAGCACTGGCAGTGAATGGCCGGAGGAATTGTCTCCGTTGACTGAGACACCAGCACCACTTCCTTTTGGCTTACAGATGCTAACCTCAAATGTATGTACAAGTTTGGCTAGCATCCGAAGCAGTTTGGTGGCCTTGTTCAACACCGTCCGTTTGTTAACACAAAGCTTGTCATAACTACAAGCCTGTGCTAACAAATCGGACCACAGCAATTCTGCTGACTTGTGACTGGTGGGGAAGATGGTATTGAAAGTGCTGTCTGCTCAAGTGTTGCAGTGTGGAGATGTCCATACTCTTTTTGATGAGCGTCCATCTTCTCATTGGGGCCGTACCTCTTCGTCCTACGCCGCTGCTTGGAGGAAGTCCTTTTTCTCCTGGATCGCTTCTTCCCAACCAGCCGGACTTGTACGTTGCTCCAACAAAGATGGATCTCCTTCAGTGACGTGTCCTCTTCTCCCTTGCAACAGTCGAGCGATGCAGTGACCGTGTAAAGCAAACAGCAAAATATTAGTTCAGATTATAGATTCTCTGCTAAAGATTTTGATCTGCGTTTGGTACTATGTGGAAGAGTCATGTTACCTGTCCGAATTATCAGGTCCTAGATGCTCAGACCACTGACCGCGTCTCTCTTGCCTGATAATTCACAGTATAACCGACCTCTAGCCTCGTAACCAAACACAGATTTCAAAATCTAAGCAGTGGGCCTGGCTCGCCAATGTAAAGGGGGAAAATTAATCACCAATATTTATGCAAATATAGATAATATTCATAGGGGGAGCAGTCTACCGATGACTCCACCTATTTATACCTTTAAATAAATAACAATACTTTTACTATACTTTGCCTTACGCTAATCAGTAAACTAGCTGCATGCACCTTACTAAACGAACTATCGCTAATGATCACACGTTACAGATGGTATAAATACTGTGTTTTGTTTATAACTAACAGTACACTACACACGCAATACAGTACTAAACTACACAATTCCCAAATGACACCCACAACGCTATCTAATACAGTACACTCATATATGTATTAGGGTTATGCCTGCAGGGATGGTATAGGGACAATGGGAGTAGGGGTACATTGGTGGGATAAATGGGGGTGGTATAGGGCAAGGGGTTATAGGGGGTATGGGTATGTGGGACAGGGTAGGTAAGGGTTAATCGGGGGAAATCGTTGGTGGGATCGGGGGTTTTAAATCATTGGTGGGATGGTGGTGGGGTAGCAGTTGAAGGGTTAATAAGGGGGGATACTCCGCGCTTAGGTGCTCGTTGTCCAGGGGGATCCTCTTCAGGGCGGTGGCTCGGCTTCACTCCCTTAGTGCAGGGGCCGTGGGCCGGCGCAGTGAGATGACTTCACTGCGCCAGCCCGCGCGTCCCCGAATGAGTGCATCGGGGCCGCGCCATATGCTAACAGACGGGAGAAGCCTCTGATCTCCCGCCTGTAGCATTTAGCATTCTGGGCAGCGTGATGGTAATCGCGCTGCCGGAATGCGCATAATAGGGGGGGAGGCTTCTCCCGTCCTATCATGCATAATTATCTCCAGCAGCGCTGGAGAGAATTACAACAAAGGACTCAGATTCTGTTGAATCTGAGTTCTTTGTAGTCATCAGGATGACCTTTGTCCAGTCATTCTGATGCAATCAACCAGATTGCATCAGTGTGAAAGCTTGGGGCACATTCACACCGATGCACCCGGTTTCAGGTATAGGGGATAGATATATATATATATATATATATATATATATATATATATATATATATATATATATATATATATATATATATATATATATATATATATATATATATATATATATATATATATATATATATATATATATATATATATATAATTATAATTTTTTTTTTTTTCCCACAGGGGCCACAATGAGCCCCTGTGGGCCCCCAAGGGCAGATGTGTGCAGATGCTGGGCACATCCTATGATATGGCAGTCAATGCGTGCATATACAGGTCCTTCAAAAAAAAATTAGCATATTGTGATAAAGTTCATTATTTTCTGTAATGTACTGATAAACATTAGACTTTCATATATTTTAGATTAATTACACACAACTGAAGTAGTTCAAGCCTTTTATTGTTTTAATATTGATGATTTTGGCATACAGCTCATGAAAACCCAAAATTCCTATCTAAAAAAATTAGCATATTTCATCCGACCAATAAAAGTGTTTTTAATACAAAAAAAGTCAACCTTCAAATAATTATGTGCAGTTCTGCACTCAATACTTGGTTGGGAATCCTTTTGCAGAAATGACTGCTTCAATGCGGCGTGGCATGGAGGCAATCAGCCTGTGGCACTGCTGAGGTGTTATGGAGGCCCAGGATGCTGCAATGCGGCGTGGCATGGAGGCAATCAGCCTGTGGCACTGCTGAGGTGTTATGGAGGCCCAGGATGCTTCGATAGCGGCCTTAAGCTCATCCAGAGTGTTGGGTTTTGCGTCTCAACTTTCTCTTCCCAATATCCCACAGATTCTCTATGGGGTTCAGGTCAGGAGAGTTGGCAGGCCAATTGAGCCCAGTAATACCATGGTCAGTAAACCATTTACCAGTGGTGTTGGCACTGTGAGCAGGTGCCAGGTCGTGCTGAAAAATGACATCTTCATCTCCATAAAGCTTTTCAGCAGATGGAAGCATGAAGTGCTCCAAAATCTCCTGATAGCGGCTGCATTGACCCTGCCCTTGATAAAACACAGTGGACCAACACCAGCAGCTGACATGGCACCCAGACCATCACTGACTGTGGGGACTTGACACTGGACTTCAGGCATTTTGGCATTTCCCTCTCCCCAGTCTTCCTCCAGACTCTGGCACCTTGATTTCCGAATGACATACAAAATTTGCTTTCATCCGAAAAAAGTACTTTGGACCACTGAGCAACAGTCCACTGCTGCTTCTCTGTAGCCCAGGCGCTTCTGCCGCTGTTTCTGGGGAATGCGGCACCTGTAGCCCATTTCCTGCACACGCCTGTACACGGGGGCTCTGGATGTTTCTACTCCAGACTCAGTCCACTGCTTCCGCAGGACCCCCAAGGTCTGGAATCGGTCCTTCTCCACAATCTTCCTCAGGGTCCGGTCACCTCTTCTCGTGGTGCAGCGTTTTCTGCCACACTTTTTCCTTCCCACAGACTTCCCACTGGGGTGCCTTGATACAGCGCTCTGGGAACAGCCTATTCCTTCAGAAATGTCTTTCTGTGTCTTACCCTCTTGCTTGAGGTGTCAATGATGGCCTTCTGGACAGCAGTCAGGTCGGCAGTCTTACCCATGATTGCGGTTTTGAGTAATGAACCAGGTTGGGAGTTTTTAAAAGCCTCAGGAATCTTTTGCAAGTGTTTAGAGTTAATTAGTTGATTCAGTTGATTAGGTTAATAGCTCGTTCAGAGAACCTTTTCATGATATGCTAATTTTTTGATAGGAATTTTGGGTTTTCATGAGCTGTATGCCAAAATCATCAATATTAAAACAATAAAAGGCTTGAACTACTTCAGTTGTGTGTAATGAATCTAAAATATATGAAAGTCTAATGTTTATCAGTACATTACAGAAAATAATGAACTTTATCACAATATGCTAATTTTTTTAGAAGGACCTGTATATGGTTAACAAGTAAAACCCCTTAAATCATGATTTCCTAAGTGATCCTTATATGTAAAGCTAATGATATGCTGAGGTAGGAGGATTCCTAACCTTTTCAAATACTTTTGTCTCAAGATCTGTCAAAATTGACACTTCACACAAGATCTTTCATGGTCTTTAACCGCTTGCCGCCACGCTAACGCCGAAAGGCGTCATCGCGGCGGCTCTCCCAGGTCACACTAACGCCAATAGGCGTCATCTCGCGAGACGCGAGATTTCCTGTGAACGCGCGCACACAGGCGCGCGCGCTCACAGGAACGGAAGGTAAGCGAGTGGATCTCCAGCATGCCAGCGGCGATCGTTCGCTGGCAGGCTGGAGATCCGAATTTTTTAACCCCTAACAGGTATATTAGACGCTGTTTTCATAACAGCGTCTAATATACCTCCTACCTGGTCCTCTGGTGGTCCCTTTTGTTAGGATCGACCACCAGAGGACTCAGGTAGGTCAGTACAGTCGCACCAAACACCACACTACACTACACCCCCCCCCCCGTCACTTATTAACCCCTTATAAACCCCTGATCACCCATGATCACCCCATATAAACTCCCTGATCACCCCCCTGTCATTGATCACCGCCCTGTCATTGATCACCCCCCTGTCAGGCTCCGTTCAGACGTCCGTATGATTTTTACGGATCCACGGATACATGGATCGGATCCGCAAAAAGCATACGGACGTCTGAATGGAGCCTTACAGGGGGGTGATCAATGACAGGCGGGTGATCACCCATATACACTCCCTGATCACCCCCTGTCATTGATCACCCCCCTGTCATTGATCACTCCCCTGTAAGGCTCCATTCAGACGTCCGCATGATTTTTACGGATCCATGGATACATGGATCGGATCCGCAAAACACATGCGGACGTCTGAATGGAGCCTTACAGGGGGTGATCAATGACAGGCGGGTGATCACCCATATACACTCCCTGATCACCCCCCCTGTCATTGATCACCCCCCTGTAAGGCTCCATTCAGACATCAGCATGCGTTTTGTGGATCCGATCCATGTATCCATGGATCCGTAAAAAATCATGCGGATGTCTGAATGGAGCCTTACAGGGGGGGTGATCAGTGACAGGGGGGTGATTACCCTGATCACCCCCTGTCATTGATAACCCCCCTGTAAGGCTCCATTCAGACGTCCGCATGCGTTTTGTGGATCCGATCCATGTATCCATGGATCCGTAAAAAATCATGCGGATGTCTGAATGGAGCCTTACAGGGGGGGTGATCAGTGACAGGGGGGTGATCACCCTGATTACCCTGATCACCCCCTGTCATTGATAACCCCCCTGTAAGGCTCCATTCAGACGTCCGCATGCGTTCTGTGGATCCGATCCATGTATCCATGGATCCGTAAAAAATCATGCGGATGTCTGAATGGAGCCTTACAGGGGGGGTGATCAGTGACAGGGGGGTGATCACCCTGATCACCCCCTGTCATTGATAACCCCCCTGTAAGGCTCCATTCAGACATCCGCATGCGTTCTGTGGATCCGATACATGTATCCATGGATCCGTAAAAAATCATGCGGATGTCTGAATGGAGCCTTACAGGGGGGGTGATCAGTGACAGGGGGGTGATCACCCTGATTACCCTGATCACCCCCTGTCATTGATAACCCCCCTGTAAGGCTCCATTCAGATGTCCGCATGCGTTTTGTGGATCCGATCCATGTATCCATGGATCCGTAAAAAATCAGGCGGATGTCTGAATGGAGCCTTACAGGGGGGGTGATCAATGACAGGGGGGTGATCAGGGAGTCTATATGGGTGATCACCCCCCTGTCATTGATCACCCCCCTGTCATTGATCACCCCCCCCCCGGTAAGGCTCCATTCAGACATTTTTTTTGGCACAAGTTAGCGGAAATTTTTTGTTTGTTTTTGTTTTTTCTTACTAAGTCTCATATTCTACTAACTTGTGTCAAAAAATAAAATCTCACATGGACGCACCATACCCCTCACGGAATCCAAATGCGTAAACATTTTTAGACATTTATATTCCAGACTTCTTCTCACGCTTTAGGGCCCCTAAAAAGCCAGGGCAGTATAAATACCCCACATGTGACCCCATTTCGGAAAGAAGACACCCCAAGGTATTCCGTGAGGGGCATATTGAGTCCATGAAAGATTGAAATTTTTGTCCTAAGTTAGCGGAAAGTGAGACTTTGTGAGAAAAAAACAAAAAAAAATCAATATCCGCTAACTTATGCAAAAAAAAAAAAATTCTAGGAACTCGCCATGCCCCTCATTGAATACCTTGGGGTGTCTTCTTTCCAAAGTGGGGTCACATGTGGGGTATTTATACTGTCCTGGCTTTTTAGGGGCCCGAAAGTGTGAGAAGAAGTCTGGGATCCAAATGTCTAAAAATGCCCTCCTAAAAGGAATTTGGGCCCCTTTGCGCATCTAGGCTGCAAAAAAGTGTCACACATGTGGTATCGCCGTACTCAGGAGAAGTTGGGGAATGTGTTTTGGGGTGTCATTTTACATATACCCATGCTGGGTGAGAAAAATATCTTGGTCAAATGCCAACTTTGTATAAAAAAATGGGAAAAGTTGTCTTTTGCCAAGATATTTCTCTCACCCAGCATGGGTATATGTAAAATGACACCCCAAAACACATTCCCCAACTTCTCCTGAGTACGGCGATACCAGATGTGTGACACTTTTTTGATGCCAAGGTGGGCAAAGGGGCACATATTCCAAAGTGCACCTTTCGGATTTCACCGGTCATTTTTTTACAGATTTTGATTGCAAAGTACTTCTCACACATTTGGGCCCCTAAATTGCCAGGGCAGTATAACTACGCCACAAGTGATGCAATTTTGGAAAGAAGACACCCCAAGGTATTCCGTGAGGGGCATGGCGAGTTCCTAGAATTTTTTATTTTTTGTCGCAAGTTAGTGGAATATGAGACTTTGTAAGGAAAAAAGAGAAAAAAAAAATCATCATTTTCCGCTAACTTGTGACAAAAAATAAAAAATTCGAGGAACTCGCCATGCCCCTCACGGAATACCTTGGGGTGTCTTCTTTCCAAAATGGGGTCACTTGTGGCGTAGTTATACTGCCCTGGCAATTTAGGGGCCCAAATGTGTGAGAAGTACCTTGCAATCAAAATGTGTAAAAAATGGCCTGCAAAATCTGAAAGGTGCACTTTGGAATATGTGCCCCTTTGCCCACCTTGGCAGCAAAAAAGTGTGACACATCTGGTATCGCCGTACTCAGGAGAAGTTGGGGAATGTGTTTTGGGGTGTCATTTTACATATACCCATGCTGGGTGAGAGAAATATCTTGGCAAAAGACAACTTTTCCAATTTTTTTATACAAAGTTGGCATTTGACCAAGATATTTTTCTCACCCAGCATGGGTATATGTAAAATGACACCCCAAAACACATTCCCCAACTTCTCCTGAGTACGGCGATACCAGATGTGTCACACTTTTTTGCTGCCAAGGTGGGCAAAGGGGCACATATTCCAAAGTGCACCTTTTGGATTTCACCGGTCATTTTTTACACATTTTGATTGCAAAGTTCTTCTCACACATATGGGCCCCTAAATTGCCAGGGCAGTATAACTACCCCACAAGTGACCCCATTTTGGAAAGAAGACACCCCAAGGTATTCCGTGAGGGGCATGGCAAGTTTTTAGAATTTTTTATTTTTTGTCGCAAGTTAGTGGAATATGAGACTTTGTAAGAAAAAATAAAAAAAATAAAATCATCATCATTTTCCGCTAACTTGTGACAAAAAATAAAAAGTTCTATGAACTCACTATGCCCATCAGCGAATACCTTAGGGTGTCTACTTTCCGAAATGGGGTCATTTGTGGGGGTTTTCTACTGTTTGGGCATTGTAGAACCTCAGGAATCATGACAGGTGCTCAGAAAGCGGAAATTCACATTTTTGTACCATAGTTTGTAAATGCTATAACTTTTACCCAAACCATTTTTTTTTTGCCCAAACATTTTTTTTTATCAAAGACATGTAGAACAATAAATTTGGCGAAAAATGTATATATGGATGTCGTTTTTTTTTGCAAAATTTTACAGCTGAAAGTGAAAAATGTCATTTTTTTGCCAAAAAATCGTTAAATTTCGATTAATAACAAAAAAAGTAAAAATGTCAGCGGCAATGAAATACCACCAAATGAAAGCTCTATTAGTGAGAAGAAAAGGAGGTAAAATTCATTTGGGTGGTAAGTTGCATGACCGAGCAATAAACCGCTAAAGTTGTGGAGTGCCGATTTGTAAAAAAGGGCCTGGTCACTAGGGGGGTATAAACCTGTGGTCCTTAAGTGGTTAAAATGCCCTATCCTACTAAAGTGTTAGTATGTTATTTTACATTTCCCCCTGATTTATGATTTGAAATCCAAATTTTCAATCCTGACCTTCTAATGTATCGCAATTATTCACCATTCGTATTGCATTCATTAATTGACCATGTTATAGCACTTGGTTGTTTAATCCATTTTTGATTCAATATAGAATTGGAATACTTAGGGCTCTTTCACACCTGCGTTCTTTTCTTCCGGCATAGAGTTCCGTCGTCGGGGCTCTATGCCGGAAGAATCCTGATCAGTTTTATCCTAATGCATTCTGAATGGAGAGAAATCCGTTCAGGATGTCTTCAGTTCCGGAACGTTTTTTGGCCGGAGAAAATACCGCAGCATGCTGCGCTTTTTTGCTCCGGCCAAAAATCCGGAACACTTGCCGCATCGACGGATCCGGAATAATAGCCCATTGAAATGTAGTATTCCGGATCCGTCCTAACATCTTCAGTTGTTACGACGCAACGACGGATCCGGAAGTTGCGTCTGCGCCAGGAAGTAGGAAGGTCTTGGCTGGCGCGAACTTCCACAGACAACCAGCGCGGGAGAGGACAGGTCGTGACTTCAGCTCCTGGAGGTGAGTATTTAGTGTGTGTTTTGTCTGTGAATATACATTAACTACATGCATCTACTATGTCCTAGACATAGTAGATGCATGTAGGAGGCAGCAAATTAATGTTGGTGGTAGTAGTCCCCTGGGGAGTGCTGCCCCCAGCTCCCACCGTGCAGTCACCCCAGCTTCAGTCCCAAGTGCTTTTGCTTTGGGACTGCAGCTGGGCTGACTGCATGGGGGATGTTGGGGGTAGTAGTCCCCTGGGTAAGGTGGTACTGTTTAATATTAATGTGTTAATTTTCATCTTTTTGTTTTTCATTTTTTTAGGTTATATTTTTTGGGAGAGAGACCTGATGGTGTCTTAAAAAATGTCCAGTAAGTATCATTTTCGAGGGATTTTTTTTCAATGATTCAAAATCAATTGTTTAATTATTTTTAATTGTTTTAATAGGCTATTCAAGTGAGTCCGGGAACTCTCCTCCAAGGCAACGAGTTCGCTTGGATACGGTATGTCATGTTTTTTATTTTATTTTTTATTTTTATTATCCCATCCATGTCCAAAATATTTATCTTTTTTTTTCTTTTACAGCAATCGTCAACGGCGGAGAGGTATTCCGGCCCTGCTCCGACAGCGGGAGAGGAGGAAGTCGGGGGTGGACACAATGAATCGGTAAATTTTTAAAAAATGAAATGTATTGTGTTTTTACTTCTTTAAAATTTTAGGTTAAGTTTGATATTTTTATTTTAGTCTAATCCTACTGTTGCCTCAAGAGGTTGTCAGCAACCACCCACAAGGCGCCGGGGAGCACGCGGCAGTCGGGCACGTGTGAGTATATCTCAGTATTGAATCTTGCAATATCATATGTGTAAATAATTTTTTTAAATTAATACATTTTCTCTTTTTTTCTTTTTTTTTTTTTTTAGGGTTCAAGGGCCTCTGCCAGAACGGATGAGGAGGAATTATCCGGATTCTATATTGACAATGAACTCCTCATCCATCTAGTGGAGGAACGCGTCCCACTCTGGGACCATACCGACCGCCGCCATGCAGACCATCACCTGACCCGGAGTCTGGATGGAGATTTGTGGAAAAATGCTTCCGGATTGGGACGACCTCAGTGAAGGCAAACGGGAAGATTGCAGTAAGTATCCTTAAATTTTTTTAATTGATTAGTTATCTGTCATGTCCAAACTGCGGCCCTCCAGCTGTTGCAAAACTACAACTCCCAGCATGCCCTATCCAGGCATGTCAGGAGTAGTAGTTTTGTAACAGCTGTAGGGCTGCAGTTTGGTAATTTGAGAGTAATGTTTATTTTTATATTTTTCAGAGACGGCAGTCAAGGTGCGATGGCGCTCAAAGGACCGCTATAAAAAAGATTATAACGAGGAGGTCAATCGTCCGAGTGGGTCTGGCGGAACCCGCCGGCAGCCGTACCGCTATGCGGCTGCCCTAGGGTTCCTACGTAGAACCCTAGAGCTGCGAAGGTAAGTAAAAAAATCCCTAAAAAAATTGTAAAATGTTGAAATCGATTTTAAAAACATGCTAATTTTATTTATTTTTGTGTTTTTATTTTTTTTTTTTTTTTTTTTTTTTACAGAACAACTAGCAGTACTCGGGCGCCAGAACCCCCTTCTGAAAGTCATCAAGAGGCGGTACCTGCTGAGCTGCCACCCGCGGATCCCTCTCCACCTCGTCCAGCACCTGGTCAGGATCCAAATCGTCCTCTACTGGTGACGTAACAATGGCCGTTGTGGCGCCACTTTTTGAGGCGTTGCTGCGTCTTCAGAGGGCCGGTAGAAGCCGCCAAGCTGATTATGAAGACCTCACAAGGCTCTTGCATGAGACCTTGTGTGGTTACAGCAATTGGATTGTAGCCATAGAGGCCAAGCTGAGAAGTCTGCGGGAGTGTGTGGTGCAGTTTTCTCAGCCGGGCCCGCTACAAACCTATTGGCCATCAGTTAATCAGCTGGTGGCGGACTTCACGCCCGACCAGGTGTTGGAGTTCAGACGTAGGGTGGAGGATGCGGTGTGGGATTTGAGACACCGCACAACCTCCTCACCCCTTCCAACCCGTCCACCTCAACCACCTCCCCATTCTACAACCCCCGAGCCTTTTCACCACCACTCACTCACTCACTCACTCACTCACTCACTCACTCTTTTCAACAATCAACTTTCACCACTCCTTCTTCTTCGCTGGCTTGGGCAACTCCTTCACCCAATCCCCTATCCCGTTTGCATACTCCCGCTGTCTCTCCTCCCACATCGCACATTTCAGTGTCCACCAGAACATACGAAGGTGGAGAGGGATCAAGCTGTGCACTGCCTTCCACCCCCAACCTCCTCCTCCAAATCCTCAATACCAGGATTTGTGATTTTTGTTGTTTTAAATTTTATATTAATGTTTAATTTATATATATATATATATATATATATATATATATATATATTTTATATATAAAATTCAGTTAAGTTTTTGTGTCCTTGTGTTTTTTTTTTTACTTATCTAAAAATAAAGGCCTGACATGCTCTCCCACCGCTTGTGGAGCGACACTGGAACTGTCGCTCTACAGGCAGTGGGAGAGGCTGTGGTGGATAAAGGCCTGACATGCTCTCCCACCGCTTGGGGAGTCAGCTAATGATGGTGGCTACTCATGCGGTGATAAGATTTTTTTTTTGTAAAAATATTAATTATTTAAAAAAAACCACCATACTACTATATTTGAAAAAGTTATTAAACTTTATTAATGAACAATTTTTTTGAAAAAAAACAGCAACAGTAAAAAATTTCAATTTTATACATTCTGGTCCTGCCACTGTAAACGTCCAGCATCTGAGCTAAAGTAGGCAGCAAATGAATCGCGCATGGGGGACACCACCACAGTACCACGTGGTCCAAAAGTTGCAATACTAGTCATTTCGCTGTCCTCGATTTATTCGCTCAATGGTGGGTTCTTTAGTCCGTATGAAATTGTGAAGAACTACCCCACACTTTACCACTTCGTCTACAGTTTCAATCTTCAACTGAATCGGTTTTGCAAAAACTCTCAATTTAGATACAAGGATCCCAAAGGTGCACTCGACCATTCTTCGTGCCCTTGTTAACCGATAATTGAAATTGCGTTTGGCATCCAATCCACGGCTGGAGTAGGGTTTAATCAGATTTCCAGACATTTGGAAAGCTTCATCACCCACCAAGACGTATGGCAGTGGTGGACTGTCGGTTCCAGGCATAGGTTCAGGAGGTGGAAAGTCAAATTGCCGATTGTACACGCTCCGTCCCATGAAAGAGTTTTTAGAAATCATTGAATCATTGGTGCGGCCATATGCACCAATATCAACTGCCACAAACCGGTACTCTGCATCAGCGATGGCCATTAAAACAATTGAAAAATATTTTTTATAATTAAAAAATTCAGATCCGGTACCTGGTGGCTTTATTATACGGATATGTTGTCCGTCCACTGCGCCGACACAATGCGGAAATTGACACACCTCATACATTATTTTTTATTTATTTTTTATTTGAAGCCATCTCTGTTGATTGGGAGTAGGTATAAACTCCTCATGCAGTTCCTCCCATAAAACTTGACACGTTTCTTTTACAATTATTGAAATCGTTGAAATTCCAAGCCGGAAATGGTAGTGTAGCGAGGTGAAACTGTCACCTGTAGCCAGAAAGCTTAAGAAAAAATAAATAAAAAATTAGATTAGTAATTTGAAATACTTAAAAATTTTAGATTATGGATTTGTCAAATTTGATATGGCCTGAATCACTATAATTATCATAAATATCGTTATGAGTAAAATGTTTCTATACTTGAAAGCATCAATATATATTTACCGCCTGTAATATTTATATTAAATACGGACAGATTAGTATAGCTGCTATAAAAATCTTCTAAAAAATATTGTAAATAAAATATAAATACTAAACAACACATATAAATAATTAAAATTAATATATCTATGTCATTATCTTACCGGATGGTCAACATGAGTCGTTCTGTAGGTGACACTCCTGCGGAAATACGTATCCATTCTGGCCAGTCTCGGTGATACTCGGTCTAGGAGCTCATCAAATGTAGCCATATTCATGCGAAAAAAGTTATTAAATTTTTCTGGATAATGACGTAATTCCGGGTACAGGACTTCAAATGCTCCTTCGGTAATCCATGCTGCCGATATTGGATGAACCCAATACCAACGAAGACGACGCCGACGTCTATCTCGCTCTTGTTTCCTCCATCTTGAAACCAAAATCAGGGATTTGAAAGCAAACTCTTGTTCAGGCATCATCCTGGCGACAATCCTAAGCAGAATCTGAGCTAGTCCCTTAAAGGTTTACTTTTTATAGACCAAAATATTTGCATATTTTATTAGTTGTACAACTATAAAATTTAGTGATAAGATTAGTTTCTGATTTAATTTTTAGTGATAGGATTAGTTTCTGATAAGAAATTATTTTACATACTGGATCCGCTCAAAAATACACGTATCCGGCTCCATACCGGATCTGTACGACGGATCCGGAAAAAAAAAGCAAGCGTTGCATTCAGGATTTCCGGATCCGTATCTCCAGAAAAAAGCCGGAAAGACGCATCCGGAATGAAAAAATGTGTTCTCACGCGTTTTTCCGGATCCGGCGTGTAATTCCGGCAAATGGACTACACGACAGATCCGGCCAACGCAAGTGTGAAAGAGCCCTTAGTTATTTTTAACATTTATTTTAAAATGTCTCCCTTATTATTTTCTTTATATTCCTATGTTTTCCTAATCCTATACATAATAAAAAATGTGGTGGATAATGCACAAAAATATAATGGGATGGGACAAAGTATTCCCAACTGCCGTTTGTGCAGAAGATTTTGTCCACATATTTACAAATTTCTTACATTTTCCCCACCAAGATGTTCCAGACATAGTATTCCATTCATGTTCTGTTTCTGATAATTGTCCTTGATGAGGATTAAATGCAATTTCAGCTTCTTTTACTTGTTCACTTAATATTTTTAAGACCTTTTATCCTTTTTAATTTTTTCTGTCCACTCATCCCACGGAAACTTGTCAATTTGAGTGAGATTGAATTGCATTGGAAGGGTTTTCAATTGATTTTGTATTTATGAAAGAAATAAGTCTGCCTTAATTCATAGAAATGGCTCTCAAATCTCTTTCCAAACAATATAGACCTCTTGTCAAATTCTCGTAATGTAAACAAGAAGAAAAGAATGCTACGCCCTTTCTTTTTCAGACATCACTTGAAACAAACTTTGTTTGGATCTACTTGAGTTACCAAATCATGAATTGAGTATACATTCTCAATCAGTGCATGGCAAGAAGTTTGATTTATGGAAACAAGAATGATAAATCATCCTTATCTTGCTTCGCTAAACAGATTATTTTAGAAACGAGGTGAAGAAAGATCCAATTGTTCTATATGAGAACCATCTTGTGCAAATTCAGTATATTGCAATTGATGATAAATTAACTGTTTCACTCGCAGGAATTCCTAAAACTACTGGAACGACCATTTTGTTCTCTTCCATCTACTGGAATCAGAGGTAGCTGTAAATCTGTTCTCCTTACATCCTAGCCACTCTTTTTTTTTTTTTTTTTTTTTTTTTTTACCCATAAATCTATGTCTCATACTATAATTATATTCCATAGGCAAATTTTCCAGTATACCAAGTGGAGTAATTCCACTTTGTAAAGCCTGAGCCATCATTTTTAAATTCATAGAATATTCTATTTGGATTTCTATACATGCCCTGGTTACTTCTGACTCTTGTTCACTTCTGATCAAACCTAAAGTAACATCCTGAAGATTCGAAACAGTTTTCTAAAACTACAGAATTGACAATCATTTTTTCCAAAAGCTGATTTAGACTTTTCTGTACTTTAATTCCTTTCTTTCCCAGATAACCTATGGTTTTTAAATCTGATTGTAATGAATTTATATTTTATTGTATTGACCAAGCTTCCAAAAGTACCTATTCCTCCTAAATACCCTCTTCTATACCTCCTTTTAGTTCTAATTTGCATGGAAATACTCTGCTTAAACCATCGTTCTAAACCTTCCTCCATGTGAGCAAGATGCTTTCCACATTGAGGATACCTTGACGATATTTTCCAGTCTGATTATATTAAATGTCCACATTATGGTGACATATTTGCAATTTCTCAAGAGAGGCTTTGACTGGAAGTGATTAATCAGGAAAGAACTAGATGGTTCAAATGTAACCTTGGTACGAATATTTTTTTTTGTAGGTGACCACAGTGACATTTACAGTTTCACATTGTTTATGATTATTTATAGTTAATATGCAACACTGATAAATTCCTGAATCTTTGGGAGATGGATGGTCTAGATAAAATATGAACTTTTTATCAAACCATTTCACATTCCCAGATTGACCTTTTTATGAATCGTGTTAGTTTGGACCATTAGAGACACTACCTAAAAAAAACAAAAAAAAACCTCCTTTTGTCCAAGTTGCCACTGATTTCAGATGGAATCTCTAATCTTGTGTTGCATTTTTAAATATAATTTTATCTGTTCCTTCCTGAATATTCACCAATGTTGGAGTGATTTGAACTTCAGGATTAATAACATTTGTACCTATGAAATTTATGGTTGTTAACCTCAACGGGTTCCCTAATTATTTGGAATCTCCAATTTTCCATCAACTTTTCCTGTTATGGGAAAAATTGATGGATTCATTATTTTTACATAATTCTGGGTTTGAAACCAAATTTCCTACGGAGATTTCCCACTCTTCCTAATATTATATAATTTGTGAGATCTCCAGACCATGTAGCTGACTAATTTCCTTTTATCACGATACTCCAGTAGAATACATCTATCGATGTACACTCCCATGTACCTGTTCTATTGTGTGAATGTTCCTTGTAATTGAGTGAACTTTTGGTTTGGGTCCTGCTGTTGCATGTAATTCAATGTGTGTATGATGTCTGAAGTGTAATTCAATACAACAGTTAAAGCCATAACCCATACATAGACTTCCAGAAATGTCTCTGGAATTATCCTTGATTTTGTTCTTCCAGAAAATCTTCAAGATTAAATCCTCTTCTTTGTGCAAGAATTGAAGTCTCTGTATCATGGTCGCTCTTTTTGTCATGAAGGAATTTTGCGAACGTAGTTGTGAACATCATCCTCAACAATGACATTCTCATCATGAAACTGCTTTTCTAAAGACCTCTTTTTCCGTTGTAGATTGCATGTTCCATGAAGAATTATATTCCATATGAAGAAAAGCTGTATCATTATTTTGGTACATTCAATTTACATTGATCAACATGTACCCACAATTTTTGTTGTCTGCGAGTATTCTTTAAAGCATTTGGTGTTCTTTGAACCAAAATAATTACTTGTCCCATAGTATCAATGATTTCAAAGGGACCTTCCCAAGGTCTGCTCTTCCTGAAGGTCTTAATAATTACAAAAGCACCTTTCACAAATTTAGAAGAGTGAGTTGGTATCATGCGTTGCATTTTGGATGCAGCATATGGAAGAATTGTACTGAGGTTCTCCTGTAATAACTGTAACCACCTGGACCTTGCTATTGCATCTTTTTGAGGAGTAGACAAGAATGGTTCATTTGGGAAAATTAATGGCATTGTTCTTCCCGTCCTCAATTCAAATGGAGTATATTGTGTTGTGCATCAACCCATGTATTCCCTTTGTCTAAACATTTTTGCAATCCTTGTCTTAATTGTTCTGGTCATTTTTTTTTTTTTCCCCACAATGCCTGCAGATTGTGGGAGATACGATACATAGAACCGTTGTTTTACTCCTAGAATAGCACAAACTGCATGATTTTACGTGTAAAATTACTTCCTCTGTCAGAGGTGATCATTCTTGGGATCCCCCAAGTACAAAACCCATGATTCACCAATGCCCTTGCTGTAGACAGAGCATCATCTTTTCTGACAGGTAAGATCTCTACCCATTTTGAAAATGCATCCACCACTAATGCATACCTCAGTCCATGTTTACCTGAAGGTAGAGGACCTATGTAGTCGATCTGTAATGTAGACCAAGGACTATCTGCAGGTGCAATTCGTAAAAGTGGAGGCTTTTGTCCATTAGGTCGTGGGTTGACTTGAGCATAAATGAGACATGATTGAACAACATCTTGGACAGTCTTCTCTATTTTGTCCCAGTAAAATTTATCTTTGAGAACTCCTAGCAATTTTTCATGACCTAAGTGACCTAAAATCTCATGATTGTATTTGGTGAATTCAATTTGTAAGTGTTTTGGGACAACAGGACTCAATTCCCCCTTAGTCATGACAAACCCCGTTTTCACAAAGAAAGGGAGGTTTTGGATCAACCTGAGAAGTAAAGATGTCGTGAACATAAAATTATCAGTTTGCGAACGTGAATTTCCTCAAAAGTTCGTGAACGGGTGAACCGCCATAGACTTCAATAGGCAGGGAATTTTAAAACCCACAGGGACTCTTTCTAGCCACAGTAGTGATGGAAAGGTTGTTTCAAGGGGACTAACACCTGGACTGTGGCATGCCGGAGGGGGATCCATGGCAAAACTCCCATGGAAAATTACATAGTTGACGCACAGTTGGGTCTTAATCCATAAAGGGCATAAATCACCTAACAATCCTTTTTTTTTTTTTTTTTTTTTTTAACGTGGTCTAAAACATCCAGTGTGTGTATACGATCAGGTATGATGTTGCATCGATCAGGTAGTGTAAGGGTTACGCCCGTTTCACAGACATTGACAGACCAAACTCCCCTTTTAATGCACCTCAAACAGGTTGAATACCAAGCTAACCATGTCCCGTTGAGGTCATTAAAGGTTTCTTCCTCCACCCAGCCACGTACAACACCAAGGGTCCCCGAAAATGTTATTTTCAGTAGTTCTCTTCTCATTAGTTTAATCCCTGTTACGTCCCCAATCTGGGGTCCATTTATTGAATTGATTTATTGAACAGGGAGATGGTAAAAAAAAAAACACTGGCTCCCTCCCCTTTGTTTGAATCCACGGTCACTGCGTCTGCGCCGTGCAGTTTACTGTCACACCCGATATGAGTGGTATTTTCTGTAGTACTATTCCGATCAGGACGTGTATTGAATGGATTTTAGACCACCACAAACGGTTGTCAAGTTGACAAATTCCTTGCAGAAATATGATTTTATCTGTGTGCGTCCTTCTTGTTACTTCCAATTTGGGGCACTGCGTGTGTGCCGTGCAATGTACTCTACCACACGGTATGAGTGGTGTGTTAACTAGTACAATTCTTGTCAGTTTAATCCCTGTTATGTCCCCTATCCGGGGACTTGTGTTGAATTGATTTTAGGAACCGGGAGATGGAAAAAGCAGCTTGGTCGGTCCTCTTACTTCCAAGTTGGGGCACTGCGCGTGCACGGAGCAATGTGCTGTGACACCCTATGAGTGGTGGGCAGTGGGCACAGTACAGTCTGTGTGGGCCTGACACACTGGCTTGCAACTGCGATTTATATCACAGAAAAAAAAATTTGACTTTAGTTTTATCTGCAAGGTATTGTGACACCCTATATGAATGGTGTGCACACAGTACAGTCTGTGAGCCTGCAGCCTCACACACTGGCAGGCAACTGCTACATCTATGCATCTATGATACAGCATCTACAAAATACCATAGAAGTGCAATAATTAAATACAGGTGCACAAAATGTGGGAGGAGAAAGAGGAAATGATACTGCAAAGGGGGAAGGGAAAGCGGTGACATACCCAACGTTGTCTCCTGTGCCCCACATGTCATGTATCGCCGAGTCCGGCGTTCCGATAGAGGCAATGCGCAGAAGCCAAGCAGCGTCAAGAGTACGGCATGATGTCATCGCATCACGTTGCGGGAGCATGCGCATAACTAATGAGGCGCTCAGTCGGCCATTATACGAAAGGTAAAAGCCTCCCTATATTGCGTGTGCACATGTCCATGCCAGAAATACACAGGACAGCGCAACCCAGAATAAATATTGCGTCCTAGGCAAGGGAAAGGCTGCAAAGGAATAACTATGACCACGATGGATTACGTCGCGGTCATCGTGTATAGACCCACTAAATCCCTCCAGAGGCCACAACCAGTCAACGGCACACAATATGGGACATCAAGGGCTAATAAATAGAACAGATATAATTTCTGGCACACTATAAGCATAAAATAAAGGCAATCGTATAAGCCAAAAGGCATGTAGGCACAATGTAGATACATGGGGTACGTCCTACTTTTCGTTCCCGGCAGCATAATTCCAGTCTGTGAAAATAAAGAGAATAAAATATAAGTATATATATATATATATATATATATATATATATATATATATATATATATATATATATATATATATAATAATATAATTATGGAAAAAATGGCTTTGTAGTGTTCATAATACACTATGTACAACCAAAGAGATCGCATATCACATATAGAACAATGTGGGGCAAACTGCCCTTCTAGAAATACATCCCCGGATTATAATCCACATTGAGCCCATATGGTTGCAAACTGTTCAGAGTATAGATCCAAAAGAGCTCCCTCTTTCTAAGGATCAATACCCTGTTGCCCCCACATCTGGGCATGGGTACATGGTCGATGGCCCAACATTTTAAGATCTTTTTCGGAGTGTTTAAAATCCGTAAAATATTTTTGGCAACCGGGAGATCCTTTCTTTTTTTACGTATAGATAATCTGTGGTTATTTAATCTTATCTAAGATCTTTTATCTTAAGATCAGTCGGTTTCACCCACATATAATAGCTTACATGGACAAACCAAAACATAGATCACAAAATTGGAATTACATGTGAGGTGAAATCGGATTGAATACGAGACTCCAGTAGTAGGATGGACAAATGCCCTGCCCTTGCCCATGTATTTACAATCAATGCAGCAAAGGCAGGGGAAACTGCCCATACCGAGTGTAGTCAAAGAAGTTTGTTTGGACTTAGACCTGGGGCCAATGTCAGCTCTGACAAGTTGGTCACGTAAGTTTCTGGACCTGCAATATGAAAAAAGGGGAGGGAATCTAAATTCCAAAATCTTACTATGGCAACCTCCTAAAATACCCCAATGTCGCTTAATAATGCGATTTGATCTCATCACTTTGTTCCGTATATTTGGAGATGAAGGGAATCCGGGTCTGTGACCTACTGGACGTCTTCCTCTCCAAAATGCTACTTCTGTCCAGACTCTGGACCTTGCTTATATGGGAATCAAGTAGTTGGGCAGGATATCCCCTTTTTTGGAATTTGCAGGCCATAGTATTAAAGATAAACCAACCTTTTCAGGTTCAGAAACTATGCGTTTGACCCTAAGAAATTGTGAAAAGGGTAAGTACTTAAGCATATTACGTGGATGGCCACTATTGAAACATAAGTGTTTTTATCCGTAGGCTTGGTGTATAGTTGTGTGCAACTTGCCCTTACTAAATATGACTGTAGTATCTAGAAACTGAAGTTCAGTCTCAGAGTGGGCCAGGGTGAATTGAAGATCCTTGTTGACACCATTTAAAAACCTATGGAACTCTGTCAATTGCGCAACACTGCCAGTCCATATGAGGAAGATGTCGTCTATGTATCTCCACCACCGCAGCAGATGGCTGCGGTGGTGGGACACATGACGACATCCTCCTCAAAGCACCTCATAAAAATTTTCGCATAAGTGGGTGCTACATTAGACCCCATCGCTACACCTCGTTTTTGCTGGAAAAAAGTATCCTGAAACAGGAAATGGTTATGTCTTAAAATTATCTGCAATAGATCAATGATAAATTTCTTAGCAGCCGTAGTATAAGATGAATGACCAAGTATGCGTTCAATTGCACCAATGCCCAGATCGTGGTCAATCGAAGTGTATAGGGACGTCAAATGATGCCAAATGGACACCAGTACGTTCAATCATATGCAGCGTGCATAAGAAGTCGGTCGTATCTTGAATGTACGACTCAGCCCCTACTGCAAAGTCATGCAACACCTTGTCAAGAAAGATAGCAATACAACTAAAAATAGAATCCGAACCGGAAACAATTGGGCGTCCGGGTGGATCAATGAGGGACGTGTGCACCTTAGGAAGTATATATAGAACCGGCGTAACCGGATGATCTACAGTGAGAAATGTGCACAAGTCCTTATCAACAGTACCTGCCGCAATGGCATCAGTCAAACACTTCTTGACAAGTTTTGCAATCTCAAATTTAGGGTCAGCCTGAAGAGCCGAATACACATCAGTGTCATCCAGCTGACGTTGAATTTCAGCCACGTATTTACTGGTGTCCATGATGACCACCACGCCACCTTTTGTTTGCAGGTTTAACTGTCAAAGAAGAATCTTTTCTTAACTGATCTAGTGCCTCAATCTCCAAACTAGAGAGGTTTGGATGTTTGAGAACACCATTGTTACATTTCAACTTATATGCAGATATATCAGACTTGACTGCAGTAATAAATGCATCAACAGAGGCTTCGTTCACATATGGGGTAAAATGACTCTTCAAGGACAGATCGAGGCGTCTCGGGGAGAACGCGCTAGCCTGAGGCGCCGCGATCCGTGCCCTAGAGTTAAACCACACCTTCAGTTTAATTCTGCGAAAAAATGCATGTAAGTCAGCGTTCAGATCAAACCAGTTGGAAGAAGACATGGGACAAAAAGAAAGTCCTCTATTTAAAACACTCACTTGAGCTGGGGCGAGTATCCTAGATGACAGGTTGATCACTGTCACTTCCTCTTGTTTATCTGAGATTTGTTGGTCTGTGCTCTGGTTTTGTTTCTGGACTTTGTTGATTCTGTGGTGTCTGCGACACCCCCCCCCCCTCTCCTGGTCCGACCTAGTCTTTCTTTTGTGGGTCCACATTGTTCCCTAAAAAAAGGGAGGATGATGTAGAAACAGCCGGTATATTTCTTTTCTTCTTATTCCTTGGATCCTTGAAATAAAAATTACTGGTATCTGACTGCCAGGTATAGACTGCGTCCTTTTTATAATCCTGAGTCACGATTCCATTTTGACCTTTTTCCTTCAATTCCATTTTAGCTCATGCCCCATGAGCCACTACATTATCACTGAATTGTGAATACTCCTCTGTAGACATGGATGTCCGTAATGAGAGGCCAATCTCCGCCGTATCGTTGGCAATGGTAGCTAATTCCTGTTGCAGGTACTGAATATTCAGCAGAATGAAATCTAAAGAATATCGATTTGATAACAGTTCAAATTTCTTACAGAACTCTGCATTGTGAGAAAATAAATTTGGTCTCAAATTTGACCTCATGCCATGTGGAATCCTCTGCACCTTGAAGTATTCACAAAGTGTGGTCATGTGCAAACGTAGTGAAGCCGTTTTTTTAGATAAGAACCGCAGAGCTCATGGATAGAGGGAGTATTCAAAAAAGCAGCATCTCCCCCCAATGTCCAGTAATATACGATCAGTCTCCTCCTGGGAGTACATAGAGCCACATGAAAATTAATGTCAGTCATGACGAAATGGTAATAATATTCCAAAATGTACAAAAATCAATCCGTGCTCAGCCACCCAAGCAATATATGGCAAAAAGAGAAAATGATGGCGGCACTGGAAAAAAGCAGTTTGGGTGCTAAGTCCAGGGATGTAGCTGCTTACCCCCAAATGATGAAAAGCGGACAGCACTCCAAGTAAAACCATTGCTTTTACTTGGAGTGCTGTCCGCTTTTTGTCTATCTATTTGGGGGTAAGCAGCTACATCCCTGGACTTAGCACCCAAACTGCTTTTTTTTTTTTTTTTCTCTCTATATACATCTTTCTCTATCTATATTTTTTGGGGTGCTGTCAGGACACTGCCCTTACAGCAGATGAGTCTGTAAACACAGAACAATGCCCTAGCTATCAGTTTCCCTATTAAATCAGCAGCAGCTGCACTGTCCCTCCTCTCACTAAGAATGCAGCTTCCGAATGAATCTAAAATAGATGCTGTCCAGGAGGTGGGAGGGTCTGCTGCTGATTGGCTGGAATGTCTGCTGACTGTGAGGTACAGGGTCAAAGTTTGCTCAATGACTATGTATAGGGGGCGAACCGAACATCACATATGTTCGCCCGCCGCGGCGAACGCGAACAAGCCATGTTCGGCGGCGAATAGTTCGGGACATCACTACTGAGAAGTAGCAATGGACGAATCCTTTGCTTGTTCTTCTGCAAAAGAAGGCAAACGCGTCTGTTCTCCTACCTGGTAAAGCTTTCAAAGATTCAGTTTCTCCCTCCAACTTTCTTGTCATAGCTGCTTCCTTAGCCAATGCATCTACAGTGTTTCCATTAACTAGCTCATGTTTGCCTTTCTTATGTGCTGGAACTTTGCCTACAGCATAGCCATTTGGATTTTTAGTAGCCAACTTGAATACTTTCTGGAGTGTATTGCTATAAACCAGGACCTTGTTAGAGGAATCTACAAAACCTCTTTTCTCCCACACTGGTAAATAGTCTGTCAGTGATCTCGCGACATATGAGCTGTCACTATAAATAACTAAGGGACTCTTGCTTTCTTTCTCATCAATTATCAGTACTGTATTGACAGCTTCTAACTCTGCTCTCTGAGCCGAATAGTTTCCTGGCAGCCTATGCTGAAATGCATATCCCCTCTCAGGATACCAGATAGCATAACCTGAATAGTATTTTCTCTCTGAACAGTATCTGGAACAATCTACGAACACTGGTTCATCAACTTTCTCTGCATCTCTCCATAACATTTTTATTTGGTTCACAAAATGTCTCTAAGCACTCGTGCACTTTCCCTTCATACTGCATTAGTTGAGGAAGGACATGCTTGGCCTTGTGATTAATCTCAATTAGCTTTGACTATGAAGACAACAACCAATGGGCAAATCTTTGATGCAACACACCTGGGATGTTTTTTCTCAAGGAGAAGTTTTAATGTGGAGTGAGGAGTCTGCAGAATGATTTTGTTAAATCCAACTATGTGTTTTGTTGCCTTGACAGCGAAATGAACACCCACCAAATGTTTTGCACAAGTTTCAAACCCTTTTTCCACATGTGTGAGGAGCTTATAGAAATAGCCCCAAATCTGCCTTTCTCCCCCATGCAACTGCAAGAGTACAAAAGGTGCCAGAGACATAGCTGTTGACAATGCTGGAGAGTTTTGCTCTAAAAGTTCAAATGCCTTCTGTTCCTCTTCCCATGGTCCAAAAGAGTAATCATCATTATTTTTCAAGAGATGATAAAGAGGCTTCGCTTTTTCTGCAAACCCTTCTATGAATTCTCTGGAAAGTTTACCAGACCCAAGAAATGTCTTAGATCCTTGTGTGATGTTTGAATTGGAAGAGAAACAATAGCTTCAATCCTTTCTTGAAGAGGCTGTCTCTTTCCTGGACTGATTAAGGCCTCTTTCACACGGGCGTCATGTTTTTTGCCCGGATAAGAGGCGGGTGCGTTGAAGGAAAATGCACGATTTTTCCGCGCGAGTGCAAAACATTGTAATGCGTTTTGCACTCGCGTGAGAAAAATCGCGCATGTTTGGTACCCGAACTTCACAGAAGTTCGGGCTTGGGATTAATGTTCTGAAGATTGTATTATTTTCCCTTATAACATGGTTATAAGGGAAAATAATAGCATTCTGACTACAGAATGCATAGTATAGTGCTGGAAGGGTTAAAAAAAATAATTAAGTTAACTCACCTTATCCTCTTGTTCGCGTAGTTCCCGGTCTGTTCTTTGCTAGCTGTGGGCTGAATGACCTGTGGTGACGTCAGATCACATGCTCCAATCACATGGTCCATCACCATGGTGATGGAGCATGTGATCTGATATCACCACAGGTCCTTTAGCCCACAGCTAGTAAAGAACAGACCGGGAACTACGCGATCAAGAGGATAAGGTGAGTTAACTTTTTACTTTTTTAACCCTTCCAGCACTATTATACTATGCATTCTGTAGTCAGAACCATGTTATAAGGGAAAATAATACAGTGAATAGACTGTCACCTAGCAACCATGCGTGAAAATCGCACCACATCCGCACTTGCTTGCTGATGCTTGAGATTTTCACGCAACCCCATTCACTTCTATGGGGCCTGCGTTGCGTGGATTATCGCACCGCACAAAGAGGAGCATGCTGCGATTTTCACGCAACGCATAAGTGATGCGTGAAAATCACCGCTCATGTGAACAGCCCCATAGAAATGAATGGGTCAGGATTCAGTGCGGGTGCAATGCGTTCAACTCGCGCATCGCACCCGCGCGGAATACTCGCTCGTGTGAAAGGGGCCTAACACTCAAGATATCTCGCTTCAGTTTGCATCAGCTTGACTTGACTTGATTTTAAGTATTTTCACAAATGACGTTATCATTGAGGTGGGTTCAGAATCCTCAATTTCCATGACCATTCTATAAGCCTGTTCAAATTTTATTAAGAATGCAAATGGATCATCCTGTAAAGTTTGGCTTTAACATGTCAAGGATTTTAAATGTAGGCGTAGATTCTCCAGTAGTAAATAAAAGTAGTTGCCTCAATCGATCTGCTGGGGAACTATGCATGATTTCACGCTCATCATTTTGTTCTTGGCGTGGTCTCTAATCTCCTTGCCATATGTGAAGAAAGCCAGACTTTGTTTTTCTGTTGATTATTAAGGTTAAACTTATCAGTATTAGATTGAAAGATATCAGCACTGTGAAATGCATCCATCTTATCATTATAAGCTGGGATAGCTTTAGTAATTTTCATTAACTGATCATGTATTTTTAAATTTAGTTTGGCTGCCCTATCGTGTAATTTCCTCCTTGACTTCCTCAGCCTCTGTCTTCATCTACATCAGATGGACTAGTGTCTGGAAGGTAGGACACACCCGTATCTTTGCCACTTTTTGTAAGAACACACTTTTTTCATACTGTGGCGTAATTTTTATATTAATCATGTCCTAGTTTCCTTCTGATCTTCCAGATCTTCTATGTTTTGTGCCAAAATGTGACAATCATTAATCAACCTCCTCTAATTATTCTTGTCAGTATTATGTGCATCTTTATTATTCACACACACTGTCTGAATCTGTGGCTGCCTGTCTTCAAGAACTAATGTATAGAATATTTTGACCATGTGTAACACATTTCTGAGCTGCTTCTGTAATTTAGCTATTGAGCAGACACCTGGATGTTCTGGTTCGCCGAGTTCGCCCGAATTTGAAAAAAAGTTCGGGTTCGGAACCCGAACTTGACCCCGAACGGCATTGAAGTTAATGGGGAGCCGAACTTTTGGGCACTAAAATGGCTCTAAAATAGTCCTGGATAGGGCTAGAGGGCTGCAAAAGGCATCAAAATGTGCTTAAGAGCATGGCAACTGTTCTGCAAACAAATGTGGATAGGGAAATAACTTAAAATAACATAAAATACTGAAATGAAAAATAACAATCTGGATCTAGGAGTAGGAGGTTGAGGAGGCGGCGGAAGTGGCGGTGTAGGCGGAATAGGTAACAACACTAATTTGTGTTTTTGTTTTTTTTTTTTTGTTTTTTTTTTTTTTTTTTTTTTTTTTTGATTTACACACTGGGGTATCCCCCAAAATATTGGAACATATAACAAAATAAAACCAAGAATAAGTGCACTTGAGTACAAGGATGGATGGTTGAGGCTGGTATAAATGTCTATTCTGTACAAGGTACGGACAAGTCCTGTGGGATCCATGCCTGGTTCATTTTAATTGTAAGCTTGTTCACATTGGCTGCGGCCTGTGATAATGCTCTCTGCCGTGCTAAACACACGTTCACACTATACACTGGCTGCAGGGTTGACAAAGCTTTTCCACATTTGGGCCATTCTAACCTTGCCTTAGGTGCTGGCGGTGCCCCAGCTGCGTTGGCGACCTCTTCCTCCTCCTCCTCCTCCTCCTCCTCCTCCTCCTCCTCCTCCTCCTCCTCCTCCTCCTCTGCCTTCACCTTGTGCTTCCACTGTGCCCCCGCTGTCAGGTGGTAATGCTATAACCACCATGCGCTTGTAGTCGCACATCTTCCGATCAGTAACAGATGTTTTCACTAAATTTAGTTCTGTCACTGCCAGATCTGAGAAGTTCTGACAGACATTCTTTAGTACCTCCTGCATGATGTTCTTTGGTTTGGTTTCGCTTTGACATCTCTTCTCCCTCTCCCAGCTGTCATCTATTAGCAGTGATTGCCTCCCTTTATATCTCCTACCATACTGCCTCACTTTGCGGTTTATACTACTTCCTGGATCGTGTTCACTGCTTTAAGTTGCTAGGTTCCTCAGATAAGTCTTTATGTATTTGTGTTTTTCCTGTTGGCTTGATTCTAGGTGACCCTGACTCCCTCCGTATTAAGTGCAGGGAGCCGGTGGTCATGTCCCCTCACTATTATAGGGTTTGCAGGTGTCACTCAGTCTAGGTACGTGGACATGCAACTTTCTATCATTGAGATCTTTGCATGGGCTGAGCAGTAAGGGAGAGCTCTAGGGCTTTAATAGGGCTCACCCTTTTGTTCCTTAGTTTGGGATCAAGTCAGTCGGATCCTAATTTGTTACTTCTTGTTTTCTGCAACACCTTTCGTGACAGCAATGCAGAGTAGGGGTTCGTTCACGGCAAAAGGGGGTTCATGTCACCTAGCGATAGAACTGAAAATTTTGAGAGATTTAGGCCCCTGTCACCCAGGCACAGCAGGTGCCATTTTACGCCAAAAATGGTAAAATGTCACCAGACAATTAAAAATAAGAATTGGCTTTTTTTTTATTTATTAAAATGGTTCTAAAATAGTCCTTTGAAAAGGCTGGAGGGATGTAAAAGGCAGTAAAATGTGCTTAAGAGCATGGCAACTGCTCTGCAAATGTGGATATGGAAAACTTTAAAATTGAAATTAAAAAAAAATAACAAAAATACAAATTATTAACCTGAAACTCAGGCGGTGGATATGAAGTTGGAGGTTGAGGAGGCGGTGAATGCGGTGTTGTAGGTGGAGGCAGCTGAGGAGGAGGAGGTAGCCAACAATGTTTTTTTTTTTTTATTTTTTTTTTTTTTTATTGGGGTAGGTAGCCCCCAAATATTGGGACAAATAAAAAAACTAAATCATTGCACTTGACTTGAGTACAAGAATATGTTTGGTGGTATAAATGTCTATTCTGCACAAGGTACAGACAAGTCTTGTGGGACCCAGGCCTGGTTCATTTTGATGAACGTGAGCTTGTCCACGTTGGCTGTGGACAGACGGCTGCATCTGTCTGTAATGACGCCTCCTGCCATGCTAAACACACGTTCAGAGAGTACACTGGATGCAGGGCAGGCCAGCACCTCCAAGGCATACAGGGCAAGCTCTGGCGATGTGGACAATTTGGAGACCCAGAAGTTGAATGGGGCTGAACCATCAGTCAGTATGTGTAGGAGTGTGCACAGGTATTATTCCACCATGTTGTTCAACTGCTGCCTCCTGCTAAGACTCTCCATATCGGCAGTTGGGGCTGGTTGTTGCGGCAAGCTTTTCCACATGTCGGCCATGCTGACCCTGCCTTCTGAGGTGCTGGCGCTGACACAGCTGCGTTGGCGACCTCTTCCTCCTCCCCTGCCTTTGCCTTGTGCTTCCACTTGTCCCCTGGCGTCAGTCGGGAATGCTCTCAGGAGCGCATCTTACCAGCGTGCGCCTGTAGTCGCACATCTTCAGATCACGCTCCAGTGAGGGAATTAAGAACGGCACATTGTCTTTGTAACGGGGATCCAGCAGGGTTGCCACCCAATAGTCAGCACACGTTAAAATGTGGGCAACTCTGATGTCGCTCATGTGTGTCAGGCTGCCCAGAGGTAAGGACAAGCTGTCCTCTGTGGGAGGCGTAGCGTCTGCGTCCTCCGTATCCCCCCAGCCATGCACCAGTGATGGGCCAGGGCCGGCTCCAGGTTCATGTGGGCCCTTGGGCGATAAAGCCTCAGTGGGCCCCCTTGTGGCATTTTGCATAACACGCGTGCAATAAAACTGCATGTTTTTATATATGGTGCCAAATACAATAGACAGAACATGCTACAGCGTGAATATATGTGACTGAATCCTTATGTCCCTACTTAATTTTTATCTACCCAGTGTTTTAATCCCTCAGGTCTACTCACAGTATTCAGTTTTTCCTGTACACCCCCTAAAGAGAAACAGATGGGCATTGAATATGAAAATATTTTATTTGAACATACTGTAAAGACATAAAACATTTTGAAAAAGTACGAAAGGAAGTTAATGCAGAACACTATGAAATGTCTTGTTGGAGTCCAGCATTGATGGTCCAACTTTTTGGGCAGAACACAAGTGGTATCTTGTGTAAATCAGTTAAAACACTTTTCTACGTGTTTTTTTCAGCTGCAAAAACATGGATTACCTGATTAAAATCTACACATTCTGCTTTTTGAGATTCAATTGAAAGAACCGCCAGTGCATTTAATCTGTCTTGCGACATTTGGGACCTTAGGTCGTTTTTAATTAGCTTCAATTTACTGAAGCTCCTTTCAG
Organism: Bufo gargarizans; assembly: GCF_014858855.1. Lineage (NCBI taxonomy): Eukaryota > Metazoa > Chordata > Amphibia > Anura > Bufonidae > Bufo > Bufo gargarizans. Next base: position 363,958,874 of record NC_058085.1, read on the forward strand.
CAGATGCAACTGAAACAGGCACAGTTAACAACTGTAATGCCAACACAAGGTTTGGGAATGCCAGATTAAGTGAGTGGGAGAACATATATACTTTAAAGTCTCCTGTGGGCACAGATGTTCAGGTAACATCCTAGCCAGTGTCTTGATCTCCTCAAGCATAACTTCTCAATCAACTGCTGGGTCAGAGAATTTTAAACACTGGAGCTGTAAGTTGGACAAGTCAGCGGCTTCTTTCTTGATGTCATATAGAAATCCAAACTTGTCTCTAAATGTTTGCAAAAAATTGAACCTTATTTCAATTTCACCAAGGACCGTTTCAAGCAGAGGCTTGAAGAATATTTCTTCAAATTCTTGCCTTGCATCTAAAAATGATGTTCCACTTGCCTGCTGGCTCTTGACAGTTTTGGTCACTGCATTGCCGAGTTTTCTTCCTAACCCTGTGTGTTGGGTATTCAGTGGGTATATCCAGCTTTTCGCGAATACCTGATGCCTTACATTCAGCTTGTTTGAAACCTGACACCTTATATTCTTTAAAAGCTGTGGTAATAGATTTTACAAGTGGAATAACGCTTGAAACATTAATGGTTTTTGTTTGTACAGCCAGGCTAATTTGGTTGACCTGGAGGAGAATGTCATACCATACACATAACGGGGCATGTGCATATGGAATCCAATAAAATCTTTGCTTCACTGTATGTGTCACTGGAATATTGGGTACCATGTAAAAAAAACTTCTAAAGCATCAACAAGTTGTGGAAACTGTAACAAAATAGCTTTCACTGATTCAAGGGGAGCACACCATCGTGTCTGAGACAGAGCTTTAAAGGGACTCTGTCACCAGTTTCTAACCCCCACTTTTAAAAATATTATTCTGTCCATGGAGCCCTTGTGATTACTATGGTGTTATAAGCTAAATCTGCTGGCTCGTTTTGTTAAACGTTTTATCTAACCTGTCAATCATATTGATAAGGTGCCCAGGGCGTTGCTCATGGCCTGAAGATGCCGCCGTTGGTGCCCAGCTCCTCCTCTGCTCTCGTCTGCGCCGCCTGAAAATACTCAGATACGCCTCCGGCTCTCCCTCACTCCCCCCTCCTTCTTTTCTAAGATCCCGCGCGTGCGCACAGGCCTGTGCCTGATGCGCCCGTGCGGACTTTTCGTTTCAGCCTCATTGAGCGAAGTGCGCATGCGCGCGCACTTCGCTCAACCTCCTGATTAAGACTAACACTGCCGCCAGCCAGTCAGAGCCTGCCAAGAGCTGTCCGGAGCCGCACGTCTGCCCACAGCTCATTTACAAAGACCCACCGGAGGATTATATTGGCCTTTTCTCAACTAATTCTTTTTCAGGTAATAACCTCATTTAAAACCATATTAATTTGAGTGATGTTAGAATATATAGATGGATCTCTGTATCTCTCTAATCTCTAATCTCTAATCTCTAATCTCTAATCTCTAATCTCTAATCTCTAATCTCTAATCTCTAATCTCTAATCTCTAATCTCTAATCTCTAATCTCTAATCTCTAATCTCTAATCTCTAATCTCTAATCTCTAATCTCTAATCTCTAATCTCTAATCTCTAATCTCTAATCTCTAATCTCTAATCTCTAATCTCTAATCTCTAATCTCTAATCTCTAATCTCTAATCTCTAATCTCTAATCTCTAATCTCTAATCTCTAATCTCTAATCTCTGCACATGCATTCTCGGTTCAGCCGGACATGCATCCCCGGCTAGTGTCACAAGTCTCATGCACTCTCGGTTCAGCCGGACATGCATCCGCACATAGTGACAAAATACACATGCACTCTCGGTTCACCCGCACATGCATCCCGGGCTAGTGGCAAAATACACATGCATTCTTTCAGAATTTGTTTCACAAATAGTCTCTAAAGATGAAATAATATATAGAATTTGTTTAGTAACCTGTGATATATTTTTAGAAATTTTCTAAATTTAATTTTTTAATATTTTTTACTTTTAGGTTTGCGTTATTGAATTTTTGGATTTGGATTTTTTCGAATTATCAAATCATTACAGGTAACTCAAACAATTATGTATGATTTAGATTCAATAAGTAATCACAATTTTTTTATTGTTTTAAATTATATTTTTAACTTTGTTTACATTTTAAATACTTAAAAAAAAATTTTTTTTGTAGAATGCCAGCTTGTATTATAAATCGGTGTCTGAGCAAAAGTGGAAAAAAGGCCAAAACGAAGATATACAACTTCACCGTTTTCCTAAGGACCTTGCTAGGATTACATTGTGGTTGCAGAATATGAACCAGTGTTTTGAAGATATTCATAGTATGGCCGAAAGAGTTTATGAAGGAACGCTTCAAAACAAATATAGAATTTGCTCATTGCATTTTACCGAAGATTCATATATCATTGATACAAGAGGAAGAACTCTCACTGCAGATGCGGTTCCAACAATTTTCCCAATGACAAACGCTGGTGAAAAAGTAAGAGGAAAACTTGCAGAAACTACGACCATCAACCAGAAAAAGAAAATTACAGAAAACAAACTGTGTCCCCGAGGAAGAAAATCGCTCCAGTGCAGCAGAGGCCTTATCCAAATACCCATCCATTAGACAATTCTGTGAAACAGGCACACAAACAGATTTGTCACTATTGAATATGCAAATTATCCTGGATAATGGTCAGGTTATTTGTCAGGATCTTCAAATGGAAAATCCAAATACTGTCAGGGACCTAAGCAAACCTTTTCAATCAACACCGCTGACCAAGGTGACAACAAAGGTCTCTGATAATACAACGTTGACTGATTCCCCATTGAAGAAACGTCCAAATCTTGTTGCTGAATTATATACTGTTTCGGAGGACATAATGTTTGAAGGAATAGAGCCGTTATCGCCAATTGTTAGTGAACCTGAAGAGGAACGACTTTCAAACAAAGAATCTAGTCTATGTGTATCTTTAACCGAAAATACTTCAAAAGATCCAAGCTATGTACCTGAGTTGCCGAGCATGGATTCCTCCGACATCCATGATACTGGATTAATTTTTCAAAAGCAACGGAAGATTACAACAGTATCAGTTGATGAAGAAGATGAACATACTATTGTGAATGACCGGAAATTTCTTGTCTTCGACTCTTGTTTAGACCAATTGGTGAAAAAAGTTAAGATGAAGACTGCAACTTCATGGTACATTCTTTCAAAAAAATAACCGAAGGAACATATTGTAAAATTATCGGTCAATGTTATCAAGGACACAGATTCACAATCTTTGAAAGTCAACCCAAAGTTGGTCGTTACTGTGCCAGTAATCTCCTAACTGCAGCTGCAATTCTGTGTAGTGGACAAAACTTTCTGAAAACTCAAGAATTTTTAAATCTACTTGGCATGGTGACTATTAGTGAAAAAAGTTACTATCGTTATCAGTCCCTTTTTCTTTTTCCTGCTGTTGACAATGCATGGAGTGCAGAGAAAAATAGCACTTGAATCTGCCTTCCAAGAAAAAGCAATTTGTGTAGCGGGAGATGGACAGTGCGATAGCCCTGGTCATAGTGCTAAGTACTGTGTCTACACTCTCATGAACACCGTCAGTAATAACATTTTCGATTTTGAGGTTGTTAAAAAAAAAAAGTGTACTTCGTCGGTGGCCATGGAGAAATTCGGTTTTCAAACTGTAATGGACCGCGTTCTGGCCAATGGTGCGAACATCAAAATTTTTGCATCGGACAGACATGTCAGCATTAGGAAATTAATGCGTACCGACTGCCAGTATTAAGCACCAATTCGATGTCTGGCACTACGCCAAATCTATTAAAAAAAATATTGCACAATGCAAGCAAAAATAAATTTTGCAAGGAAATCACACCCTGGGTAGACAAGATTAGCCTTCATCTTTGGTGGTGCATCAAGACCTGTGAAAACAATGAGGACTTATTGAAAGAAAAATGGTTTTCCTTGCTCCACCATATAGCTGATGAGCACCAGTGGCAAGGGAGCCTGTACACTCAATGCCAACACGGTCCACTAGAACAAAATGAGGATGACAAAATATTCTGGCTTTCGAAAGAAAATCCTGCCTTTAAAAACATTACCAAAATTGTCACTAGTGAAGCCATACAGAAAGATTTTAAACATTTAGTTCACAATTGTCACACCGGAGAATTAGAAAACTTTCAGTTTAGCTCTCAAATTTCGCACAAAGCGTATACATTTTGGCATTGATGCTATGGAGGCCAGAACCAAACTCGCTGCCCTTACACCACAATGTGGCCAGACCCCAAGCAACTGTGAAGGTAGCTAGAAAAAATATTGAACCAAAGGGTTCCAAGCGAACCAAACTAATTTTTCCAAAAGGCAATACTTGCTGGATCATTCGAAATGTTTATGAAAAAATCTGTTGATTTTATGGAAGACATAATGGTCGATGTTCTTAAAATATGCAAGGGAAAACAAAGCTCTAATTGGCAGTCTAGAGCTCCAAAGCTTCCTCCAAATATAGCAAATGTCGAAAAACCTACCAAAGAAGACATAAAAAAACAACAAATCAATAGATAGAGCTTCAGCAATCCCTACTGTATAACATAAAACATCATCGATCCTGTGAGTACTATTTAATTTTTTGTAAAATCAATTATCTATAATAGTGTGAAAAAAATGTTTTATATAAACAATTTTTTTTAATCTGTTTATTTTTTTTCAGGCAGGAAAACTCAACTGGAAAAGCTTGCTTTCAATTTCATTCAAAATTGTTAATCGTTTGGATTTTGATCTTTCTATAGTTCGATATAACCTAATTAATATTGTTTTGAATAAAATAAATTAGTCAACACTACAGAAAGTTTTGAATTGTTAATAAATTGTTAGATATGTCCTTCCTACATTTTGACATTCCATTGTTTTTTTATTTGTTCAAATATGTATGTTATTGAATAAACATTTGATTATTATTAAACTGACTGTCTAAATTTAAATTTGTGGTTGTGCATTCATATTATTTTGAAATGGTACATTGGTAGTGAATTATCTAATATTTTTTTTAAATATTAATTGCGCCATTAGACGCACTTATGTATTTTTGGATGAAAAAAATAAATGTGTGCTTTGGTTGGTTTTAAAGGAATGGGATATCTGTGGATGATGAACTATTAGGCCTCTTTCACACGGGCGTGAGTTTTTTGCCCGGATAAGAGCCGGGTGCGTTGCGGGAAAATGCGCGATTTTTTTTTTCTGCGCAGGTGCAAAACATTGTCATGCTTTGCACTCGCGTGAGAAAAATCGCGCATGTTTGGTACCCAAACCCGAACTTCTTCATAGAAGTTCGGGCTTGGGATTGATGTTCTGAAGACTGTATTATTTTCCCTTATAACATGGTTATAAGGGAAAATAATAGCATTCTGAATACAGAATGCATAGTAAACCAGCGCTAGAGGGGTTAAAAAAAATAAAATATAATTTAACTCCCCTTAGTCCACTTGCTCGCGAAGCTGGCATCTCCTTGTGTCTCCGCTGCTGATGAACAGGACCTGGGGTGAGCTGCTCCATTAAATACAGGTTAAGGACCTTCGATGACGTCACTCCGGTCATCACATGGTACGTCACATGATCTTTTACCATGGTGATTCACCATGGTAAAAGACCATGTGATGACCGGAGTGACGTCATCGAAGGTCCTTAAGCTCTATTTAATGGAGCAGCTCACCCCAGGTCCTGTTCATCAGCAGCGGAGACACAAGGAGATGCCAGCTTCGCGAGCAAGTGGACTAAGGTGAGTTAAATTATTTTATTTTTATTTTTTAACCCCTCTAGTGCTGGTTTTACTATGCATTCTGTATTCAGAATGCTATTATTTTCCCTTATAACCATGTTATAAGGGAAAATAATAATAATCGGGTCTCCATCCCGATGGTCGTCTAGCAACCATGCGTGCAAATCGCACGGCATCCGTACTTGCTTGCGGATGCCATCCGATTTTCACACACCCCATTCACTTCTATGGGGCTTGCGTCACGTCAAAATCGGACAATATAGAGCATGCTGCGATTTCAACTGAACGCACAAGTGATGCGTTAAAAACATCGCTCATGTGCACAGCCCCATAGAAATGAATGGGTCAGGATTTAGTGCGGGTGCCATACGTTCGCCGCACGGATCGCACCCGCACGGAAAACTCGCCCGTGTGAAAGGGGCCTTATAGTGAATCTGTGTATGTCATCCACAGATCCCCATCCTTTTTTCGGTAAAATACACATATAACATTGACATACACAGACCCCCCCACCCATTCACAGTGCCATCCACATATATCATCAATAAAAAATTTATCCGCAGATCCATCCTAGTCCAAATCCATTGGAGGTACATTGCTGGACTTTTAAATTTTTTTTCCTTTATTTGTAAATATCTAGAAGCCTCTTACTCTCCCTCCCCCCTCCTCCCTCTGTAACATCGCTTTGAAAGCTTCCTGCTCTTCCTCCATCCCCCCTCCTCCTGCTGCTATAACATTGCGATGTTACCGAGGGAGGGAGGATGGAGAGCAGGAAGCTTTCAAAGCGATGTTACAGAGGGAGGAGGGGGGAGGGAGAGTAAGAGGTTTCTACAGCATGTGACGGAAGGAGAGCTGGAGGCGTCACAGAAGTTTATAAGGCGGAGCTGGGACCAAGAGCAGCATGCAAGGGCTGCAGCTTGGAGCCATTCACCTCCCCTATGGCACCATATTTTAATGACTGACAAGTTGGTAATAGTGTATTTTTAGCAAAATGAGCCTAGAGATTACATATTTAAAACCACATTAGGAATGGTTAAAGCTCCCTGAACATAACCGTATTTTTATATGGAGGGGGTGAAACCTGGTGACAGAATCCCTTTAAATTATTTTTCACGATACAAAGTTTAGTATTTTATTTTTTTATTAAATATAATATAGCATTTTTTTAAAATATATTCAAACACTTTATGAAACCAGATACAAAATAACTTTATAAAAGCAGTAATAAATATAAATAACACAGACAATAGTTATTTAGAAAAAATATCATCAAAATTAAAAAAAAATTGTATAACGATAAATTTTTTGAATTTTATAACCTTTGAAAAATTATTTATTATATTTTTATTTTTTAAGAAAATATAAATTTGATTATAAGAAAACAAATTTATGAATATGATTTTTTTTTTTTTTTATTCAAACGCCATAAATTCAGCTGGGCTGTCACGATTTACTTTGAAACCCATATACTCTTCCTCTGGGTCAGGAAAGGATCGACGAACACTGTTCACGACACATGAAGGAATAGGTCGCCGGTTGCCCATGCCCAAATAACCATGTATCCAGGCGGTGAATGAGCGATAAGCAGCCTTTCTTTTCAATCTAGAAATAAAATTGAATTAAATAATTAGTTTTTATATAAATTCTAATTATTTTATTTAAAAAAAAATTAATTAATAAGATGAAAATCTATCATAGTCCTTTAATATTTTTGGTTTTCAAACCAGAGTAACGTATTGTTGTTCTATTATATAAAAGTTTTATAATTGACACTTTAATAACCATATATCTTGGTTATATAATTTTAATTCGGTTTTTGAACTAAGAAAACCTTTCTATAGTTGGTATCATTTCATTTTTATCACGCAGGCCTAATCTTATCCATTAGATAAAACAGACACAATTCAATGGCTAGGGATCTGTTGCCACTGGACAATCTTTTGGTAAATTCATTATATAGTGTATAGATACACAATGAAGTAATTTTGATGCTAAGTTCACACTTGACTAAATTGGAAGTGTGCGTTGACATTTGACTAAGTCGAGTTAGACGTGCGTTTATTTGATTAAACATTATTAAAACAATTGCAATACGCACGACAATACACATAAAGGAACCACTTGTACTTATTTCTGCGTAGTGCGATCCAGTGTGCGTATTTACTCAATTAAAAAAATCTCCGATGAGAAACATGTTCATAGGCAAACATGTGTTTTTGTCTGTTTATTTTTTTTTATGCACGTAGGAACGCGCTACTAAACACTGTGGTCTGTACCATGCCTAAGGCTACGATCATACTTGCGTTTGGTGCAATGGATTTATCTATGACTTAGCCGCTTGTACACAGTTGTACACAGTTTTTCCATTTTTTTTAAATACTAAAAATATCTATCCCTATAGACTTACATATTGTTCCGTGATGGATCCCTTAGGCTGTTTTTTGACATACTGACTCAAAACCACTTACAGAAAAATGTTTGTGTCCGTCTATAAAACTGAAGGTTGACTGAATTTTTGGAACATAAAAATAAATAAAACATTTTTGTTGTCAATTCATACTAACTATGCAAACAAGCCCTGATGCACAAAAAATTACAATCTATAATCACCTGTTCACATGCTTTTGCTGAGGTGTATTTTGAATTTGGCCAATTGTTCTTAGAATAATATCGACAGTCTCTTCGCGCTCACAGAAAATGTTGAAGAACTCATGTTCAATTATACAAGTAAAATCGCCGATGTAGTTTTCGGCATTGGATATTTCTTTGCAGCAAATAGACTCTAAGGTTGTTGGCATCAATATACAATTAGTGCAGGTGCACCAATTTAATAGTTGTGTTCTGTCCTCGGTATGCTCTGACAAGAAAACTCTGTACTGTGAATTAGTGCTCAATAATGGATTTGTTTGAAAACATCCTATCTCGGAAGCATCCGATGCATATTTCAGCCTCGGCTCTTCTAATAAGATTGCCAACTGAAATAAAAAACGAATTTAGAAAATTAAGTGTACATAATTGGATAGGACAAATATTAAAAATTTTTGTTTAATCATAAATGCCTCATTATCTGATTCAGCAGAGTTCCCAGCATAAATGGAATTTTCTTCCTGTTGAACATCCAATGGTAAATCAATTCCACTATTATCTGTATTTTCCGTATTTCGAAAAAGCTCCTATGAAATTATTAAATTGTTTAACGTTATAAATAATTGTAGACAATACACAAACTAATACTGATCCATATAGCTACTCACAATTTCCTGTAATAACAATAAATATCCTATGTAAAAAAATAAAAAAGGTCCATTATTTGGTCATTAGAATGATGACATAATGCTATAAAGTAGCTTACCTCTAAATCTAGGCTGTCATCGTGGATATAGCAAGCCAAAATTTCATAATTACTTTCAAATTGAATTGAAGAATTGTCAGTGCTAATAATTATTTCTAATTCTCCATCCGATAAAGTAATGTTCGAACAAAACTAATTAAAAAAAAATTAGTAAGTTTATACTTAATTTTTTTTTTTTTTTTTGAGAATATATTTAAAAAAATGATTTTTTTGTTGGAATTATAACAACTTACCCCTCACACCCATAAAGTAAAGAGGACCTTTCAAGCTAAAAAAAATATCTAAACTGACTATACAGAAGTTTTGAGCGGCGCACAGGGATCCCCCTGCAGTTACTGTTACCTCTGGGAGCCCTTCTTGATTTACTATAACCTACGCGCTCCTGTGAAGAAGTGGGACTAGAATTGGCAATGGGACCCTGGAGTATGCCTTGACGAGTTGATGTTATAGATTTTGAATTTAGTAATACGCTTTGTTGGACTAAATATTTTTGAATGGAGGAAATCTAAAAAGGAAATGCAAAATTACAGATGAAACAAGAAACATAATGCTTGAATAATTAAACATATATTTGAAGGGCTGCTTCCATCCCTTCAAAGTCTGACATGGTTGCTATATCAATCTCAGATAGTTTTTTTTTTTCTAATTTGAAAAATCCAAAAACAAAAAAATATTATATAAGATAGTATAGTAATAATTAGAATAAAAATGAATATTTTGATATATTCGTAAAGTAGGCAATAGTAGTGAAAACGTATTTATGTGTGCTATATGTTAGTATGTGTACAGCGGTTGACACAGAGGCATGTCCACATGAACCAAGAGTGCATGTTAGTTTCGCCACTAGCCGGGGATGCATGTGCGGGTGAACCGAGAGTGCATGTGACTTGTGCCAGTAGCCGGGGATGCATGTGACTTGATAGTGCTGCATGGTTGGTTTGTATGTGTGTGTGTATCATTCAAAACCAAAGAGTAATTATTATATATGATTACTGAACATACTTTGATTTGCTATAATCAATAGTTCTTCCATATTGCATGGTTTGTGAATTCATAGCTGTCACCAGAGTTTCTCGATCAAGACAACGAGAGAAATTCTGTTTGTTCCGTTACACATGTGACATTTTCGTGCAAGACTTGCTCCAAGACTTCCAACTCAAAGCAACATATTGATTTGGTCACAGATGTCATGGGGCTACAGTTATGACATTTACACCAAGTCACATTGTTTGGCTGTTTTTCAGGTTCAGGGTCAGGTCCGGGACGCTCTTCACCTGGAGCCCATACAGGGTCAGTTTGAAAACAATCAGATCCTGGATGTGAAGCTTTGGCTCTTTCTTTCATTCTGCTAAGTAATTCTTTAATTTCCTTTTTATATGAAAGAAAACTATGTAAAAGTAAAAGGAATATTGGAAAGTCGTAAAGGACAATACACTAGCGACCCAGACAAGTTTAGTAAGTACGCAAGAGATGCTGTGTAATGCATACCTCATCATCCTCTTGCTGCTGATACACACAACTTTGTCTCCGAATCAACCTTGCTTTCTTCTAACTCTGAAAGCTGAAGAAACAAAACATTTTATTACTTTGGGCAAAAATTTTATAATATAGAATAAAACAGCATTTACTAATTTATTTTAAGGCTGACCATAATGTAGCATTTCAGTAGTAAACAAAGAAAAAATACCACTGTTCTTAGAATTTATTACAGCATGGAATGGTGGTATTTTTCACTAGTATAAGGGGTAGAGAACCACAGGTTGTCTATCCTTTCTTTGTGGATAATGACCACGAACTTGCGCAGCCATTTCTGTCCAACGCAAATTGCGTTCCGCAATGCACAGCCAGTGTCCTTGTGTAGCTATATTGGGATCAACGACACATTTTGTTGATTGGGTTTGTGATCCTAGCGTTTTGACAAAAAAAATTATCTTTCTACATGAAGGAATGTAACCCATGAAGGAACTCCATAATGCTTTATTTGGGTTCAGTTCCGTTATTCAATTAAAAATTCCTTGACTGTGTGGACCCATAGAACGGAATGGACCCACATCAAAGATGGGAAATTATGATTTGGACAGTGCCCGTGTATTGCGGATCGGCATATGCTGTCCACAAGTGGAAAGGGGGCCACACACGTTCGTGTGCCAGAGTCCTTAGACTATGCTACCCCATTGACACATACCTCATGCAGAAGCAAACACCCTTGTCTAAGCAGATAATACGAGCAGCCTCATAACAAATGTTGAACACACATTTCAAAAGGACCTTTCTTACTTTAATGGACTCACTCCTTATAAAGAAACCTAATAGTGGCGCATGGCAACTATGTATCCCACAAACATTTACTCTTCAAAGGGCGCATGCACATGACTGTATGCCGCCTGGAACATACACTTCGTGGGTGGTCCATATGTCCCAGAGCGGCATACATCATGGGCTCTGGACCGCGCATTATCATAGATATTTATGATTTTGTGCACATCTGGTGCCCTGAATGCTTATTGTCCAACAATAGGATCATATAAGTACAGGACAAGAGTCCTATTGATGGCACCAAGGCGACAATCATGATGGATTACTATGATGCAGTCTAAGGCGACATACGGTTGTGTGCATTAACCCTAACTGATAATCTATGTTTCTAGACAGAAAAGTTCAATCTGCTTTACGATCATCAGTTTGCCTAATTTTGTAAAAAATTTAATTACCTGGAGAGAAGACATTGATACATCTAATGTAGACGAATCCAATTGTGAATCCGCAAAATTGATCTTTTTACTAGCAGCCTGAAAAAAAAAAAAAAATTATTTTACTTAGAGAATTACAAAAATTGTAGTTGTTTTGAGATGTCTATTATAAAATTGATACATTTTACATGACTAGGTGTTCACGGATATTCCTGACACTTGATGTAGTGTATGGTTTACATAAACTAAAAATTAGTAGTTTGGAAGATGCCAGACGGCTGTACTCCTAGACAGTGATTTCTGCTGATGGAAAAAAGTACACTCACCACAAGTGATTGAATGGCTCAAAACTAGTTATAAAACTGTCAGCAACCCCTTCTCCCACACAATCACTCATGATGTCACTACTATATGTTAGTCATAGGATCCCCCATAAGCTCTGTTGCAGAATCATCTCGGATACAGCTCTGCTAAATATGTCTCCTCTTGTTTGACCCACCCCGATTGTGACTAAAATGCATCATATAGATTAGTCTATTCCTCTACCTACAATGTGGCTGTCTTCAGGACATCCAAATGCTACCCTCTAAGATCACTTACCATTGCTCACTGAGTGATCGGAATCCTCAACAGGAGAGATGAGCTTCAGACGCTGCCTGGTGCCAGTCAGACTGATGACTCGTACTATCCACATGAACGAGCACGCAGGACTAAGCTCTGTGTGATGTCATAAGGAGGCGTGGCCAGCCTATACTCTAGCTGCCTAAGCCAGCCCAGCTTTAGAAGCCTCAAACCCGGAAGTGAATTCTGCTGTAACTGCAGCTCAGGCTGCTTTAGCAAGATGGGAATACCCCTTTAATGATTTATAGATGCGCCCATTGTACCAAACCCACATACTGTCACTGTACCTTCTGTGACCGAGGCTAGAAGATCAGAGAGACTGCACGTGAGGTTACCTGACAGTCTCTTGATTCGGTGTTATTGTTTGGTAATGACCACACCTCTTGTCAGGTGCAGCTGGTGGTCATTACTGCTTCCCTGTTTAGTTTGGTTTCAAACTTCATACCATGTGGTTGATATTCTCTGCTTGGATTTGGAGGAGTTGGTGTGTGGACCTTGCTTGTGTACCTGCTCATCCATTTTCTATAAGATAAGTGGTACTGCTCTTGTATTTGTTTGTTCCCTTGTGCTTGTTACTAGGCCTCAGGGAGATGCTGGTTCATTCACCTGGGAAGGAACCAGTAGTCTCATTCCCTTTCATTTACCTTTAGGGCATCTCAGGGCTCCTAGGGTTTAGGTTCCAGCGTATGTATTTTCCCACCTTCAGGGTCTAGACATACTGATAGGAGTCAAGGCAAGATCTAGGGGTTTCCTAGGAGGTGACCTTTCCCTTCTCCCTAGCCTTAAGGCCTAGTTCTTTGTTCTCTCCCTTCTGTTGTCTTTCTGTTGTCCCTCCTCTCCCCATTATTCATGACACATACTTTGCTTAATCAGATTCCCTCAGATTCTGTGTACTTTATAGTCATTAATTTAGCAAATGCCTTCTTTTCAGTCCCCGTTGACCAGGACAACCAGTTATTTCTGGCTTTCACCTTCAAGGGAAAACTGTACTGTTAGACCAGATTAACACAGGGAGGTGCTACATCTCACTTAGTTTTGAGTCAATGGCACGAGTGCACAAATCACTGCAGAAAATGCACCAAAATGATACGTAACTGACCATACTAGCTAATTCCTCAAGCCGTAGTTAAAAGCTGAGAACTTTGCCAATATCTTCCAGTCAGGAACATATTGGAGCCCCTCATGCTCAATGGCAAGAGTGCTCCAGTCCTGGCACCTAGAGGACAGGAATACTCAATTGCTTCAGTATGTGGATGACCTACTCCTCTGTGCTACCAGTAAAACCATCTGCCTTAAGAAGACATATTCACTTTTGTTATTCCTGAGGCTGGAGGGATGCAAGGTCTCAAAGGATGAGCTGCAAGTTGCCAGACTTAGTGGTGTTTTTGGGACATTGCAACTCTCATCAAGCAAAGCACATAACCCCAGATCGAAAAAGGGCAGTTGCCCTACTTACTGAGCCTACTAGTGTCAGCGAATTAAGAACACTTGTGGGTCTAGTCAGCTATGTCAGAAAATGGATTCCATCTGCGTCATCCCTCATGCAGCCACTTTGTCCTAGCTGCCTGCAACAAGGGACAGCCTTACTTGCTTACTGTGGAAGCAAAAGAGGGATACTAGGAGTTCAAACGAGCTATCATATCTGCACCATGCCTGGGAATACCAAATCATGAGCTTGGTTTCAACTAATTTTGTCATGAGCACACAGGACATGCCAAAGGAGTTTTAACTCAGTTACATGGAAGTAAACATCGTCCACTAGGCTATTACGCAGTAAAACTAGATGTAGTAGCTATAGGTGCCCCCTCTTGTGTGCGGGCAGTAGCGGCCTGTGCCCTGTTGACTGAAAAGGCTTATGCAATTCAGGAACTATCGTCACAGGCAAAGATTCGACACTTGTCAATGGTGAGACTAACAAAATATGAAGTTATGCTTCATACTCCGAACAGAACAATCAAAAGATGTACAATACGGAATCAATCTACCTTACTTTCAGAGTCTGATCAGGTAGAACAGGATAAGTGATGATCATGATTGTTTTGAACTGATGAAAACTGAAACAAAGGAACTTGACAATGTGACTGAAATACTGATACCCAACTCTGATCATGAGCTTTTTGTAGATGGATCCAGGTACTACCTTGATGTATGGAAAACCATACACTGGATATGCTGTGACTACCTTGGAGGAAGTTGTGAGGCAAGGATCACTCCCACCTGGATGCTCTGCACAGGAAGCAGAGTTGAAGGCACTCAGAGGCCATGTATAATGGCTGAAGGTCAGACTAAACATTTTACACTGACTCCCGATATGCTTTTGGCATAGCACATAACTATGGTCCCATTTGAAGAAGCAGTGACTTTGTGGGGTCCCCGGGGAAACCTATCAAAATATGCAGAATCTGTAGCTCAGTTATTCAGGGCATTAGAACTACCTAAGAAACAAAGTTCTACAAAAAGGGGAGGGGGATTTAACCCTTCTCCAGAAGTTGCAAGAACAAGTTCCTAACCCAGAAGAGTGGGTTGGAAGAAAGGCCAAGAAGAATCAGGAGGGTTTGTATTCCATAGATGCTAAACCAGGCATGCTCAACCTACGGCCCTCCAGCTGTTGCAAAACTACAACTCCCAGCATGCCTGAACAGCCTACAGCTATCAACCAACAGCAGGGCATGGTGGGAGTTGTAGTTTTACAACAGCTGGAGGGCCGCAGGTTGAGCATCCCTGTGCTAAACTATGCCATCCTAGGGTACTATATCCCATGTGTGCTCTATCACATGGCCTTACCCACCAGTCCAAGGAAGCAATGGTAAGTCAAGGGTGGGTGGCCTGGGGATTCAACAACGCCGCTGCTCAGTATGTCCAGGGGTGCCTGGTCTGTGCTTGCCATAACCTAGGAAGGACTGTCAAAGTGCCCCCCCCCCCCCCAGGTGCATTCCAAAGCCACTATGCCCTTTTCAGAGACTGCAGATTGAATTCATTCAACTTCCTAAGGTATGCCCCTATGAGTATGTTCTAGTATGTGTGGACCTCTTTTCAGGTTTGCATGAAGCTTGGCCTTCAGCCAAAGCGAATGCAAAAACAGTTGCTAAAAAAAAATCTTGTAAAGGTGGTGTGCAGATTTGGTGTTCCTGAAGTTGTTGAAAGTGATAGGGGGACTCATTGCACTTCAGAGGTGTTACAAGAGATACTTCATGCTCTAGGTATAGGCCAGGCATTCCACACTCCTCAGACTGCAAAGCAATGGGAAAGTAGAACGCATGAAAGGGACTTTGAAAATTAAATGGCTTAATTTTCTTAGCGTTCAACGGCAGAACCATTTGGCAGCAGGATTTTATAGACTCAGATTCTTTACAGTTATTTACAGATACTGCTGCATCTGTAGGATATGGAGCTTGTTTCAAGTCTCATTGGTCGGCTGAAAAATGGCCTGAAAAATGGATGGATAGACCATTTATGAAAAATATCAATTTTCTTGAACTCTTTCTGGTATTAGTAGCATTAACCATATGGGTAGATGGTTTCATTAATAGACAAATTCTTTTACATTCTGATAACAAGGGCGTGTTTTTTTTTCTATAAGTTGCCTGTCCGCTCAGTCACCAGCAGTCATAATATTATTGCGGCAAATAGTCTTACTCTGTTTGCGTAATAATAATTGGTTGAAGGCCAAATATATTGAAGGTAGGAATAACTTAATAGCAGACTCTGTCCCGGCAGAATTTCGCAGTGTTCAGAGGAATCGTCCCAGAAGCAGACAAGGATGGAACTCCATGTCCAGAAAATCTATGGAACTTGATACTGGATATTTAAGAAGACTTTTACAGAATTCGCTAGTGACAACAACTTGGGCTGCTTATTCAGCTGCATGGCTTAATTGGCAGTAATTATGCTTGGCCAACAAAATCGATGACAAGGATGGCGATACTTTGCACTTATTGCTTTTCATTCAGAAATTATTCAAGGAAGGAAAGAAGGGACTATATACAAAAAATAATATATGGTATTTCATTTTTTCAAAAAACACTTATCACCCCATTTTCAGATTATAATTTTTTTTTGGGCAGGCAATTAAAAGGTTCCAAAAGAATCAAACAAGAGTCTATTAGAACTAGACCATTATCTTTGGAGAATCTCAAAAACGTTATTTACTGCTTACCATCGGTTTGTTCTTCATCTTATGAGGTCTCTTTATTTGAAGCGTTTTTTTGTAATTTCATTTTTTTGGCGCACTGCGGATTAGTGAAGTTACATCTGCAAATAGAATATCGGAAGCTCCATTACATTTAAAGGATTTACTATTCCATAAAGGCAGTATGAGTATTCTCATTAAAAAACTAAGACAGACCAGTTGGGAAAAGGTACTTGGTGTCATCTTAATAAATTTTATTTAAAGGAGTTATGCCCAATATTAGCCATGAAAGCTTGGTTGCAAAACAGGGGAGTGGTCGATGGCCCTTTATTCGTACACATAGACAATACCCCACTCACTAAATTCCAATTTAATTTTATTTTGTCTAAATGTAAAGAGCAATCGAATTTGAACGGGGAAAAAATTTCTGCTCATTCTTTCAGAGTAGGCGCAGCTATACATGTTCATAAATTGGGACTTAAGGCACTGGATTTAAAGCGGATAGGTAGATGGAAGTCCGACAGGTACAAAGTTTATGTAAGACCTGATTTATTGTGCTAAACCTTTGCAGATTTAAAGATTATTTGGATATTGGGAAACAAACTTGTGGATTAGGCTTCCGAATGTTCAAGAATGAGATTTTCCTCTGATAATTTGGGTTTTGGAAACAGTCATTGTATTTTGGAGGGGCATTTTTAAACTTTAATTGAAGTATATTCGCTCTGTTGTTCTTTCTGTGATCTGGCCCAAACCAGATTTAGTTATTTTTCATATAGGAGCTGATGATCTAGGTAAATTGAGCACTCATCTTTTAAAAGAGATGAGGGAGACAGTTTTCAAAGTACAAACCATTTTGCCTTTGGCAAAGCTAGCATTCTCTGAAATCATCCCCAAGTGGGAATGGAAATATAAACAGCTGTCTTTTATGGACAAAATAAGAATAAGGATTAATAAAAATATGGAGAATTTTGTGGCGTTACACGGCAACTTATCATACAGGCACATAGTTAGAGGGTTACACAGAAGGCCTTTACGTCAAGAGTAAATGTTCTTGGTCTTCAATTGGTTTTGACATACGTAACGTAGGTTTTCAGAACTTGATTGAAAAAGGCTGCAGTTCGGTATGTGCCATTTAGCTTTGCTATATGGCGGTTTGGGGGTAAATAGTCACTTTTAAGTGGACTATATGATTTATTATTATTCTTAATTTAATGGTATTATTTAGTGATGGTAACATACCGAACACCGTGGCCTATTATTTCCATACAAATAAAGTAGTTAAATTATATTTTGGTGTGTTGTCTTTATGTACTGATTTATGGGATTTATGACACCATGTGTGGACCTCCTTTTCAGGTTTGCATGAAGCTTGGCCTTCAGCCAAAGCTAATGCAAAAACAGTTGCTAAAAAAAATTTTTGGTCAAAGGTGGTGTGCAGATTTGGTGTTCCTGAAGTTGTTGAAAGTGATAGGGGGACTCATTGCACTTCAGAGGTGTTACAAGAGATACTTCATGCTCTAGGTATAGGCCAGGCATTCCCCACACCTCACAGACTGCAAAGCAATGGGAAAGTAGAACGCATGAAAGGGACTTTGAAACTGAAAATGGCCATGGCTAAGACCGGTAAGCCATGGACAGAGTATTTACCCATAGCATTGTACAGTGTTAGAGTAACTCCTCATAGTAAAAACACAATTTGGTCCTTTTGAGATACTTTTTGGCACTGGCAAAGACAGGCCCATACTTCCCTCAGCAGCTCCAGAGCATTCATTCAGATTTGACACAATATGTAGGAGCATTACATATGCAGTTACAACAGGTTCATAATAATGTTTTCAGTTCTATTCCAGATCACTCTTCATTGGAAGGGACTCGTTCAGTAAAGCTCTGAGATTGGGTTACTGTGAAAAGACCTGTGAGAGACACAAGAACCTTGATTTGACGGTCCTTTTCAAGTCCAGCTGACTACACCAACCTCTGTAAAACTGGAAGGGAAAACCCACATGGATACATGCTTCCCATTGCAAGAAGTTCAGCAAACCATGAGTCTGGGAAAGTATTTGTTCTTAAGCCTTGTGACTCATTACATATGCAAAACATGTTGTGATGACTATGGTGAATGGGAAAATAAGTTTATTTAAGTACCATAAAATAGTTGCTCAGATGAGAAATTTATCTGATTGTTGGATTTGCAGTCATTGACCAATTTCTGCAAATTCCATGCCTTATATTGCCAATCCACTGTCAGAAGAGGAGCTATTGAACTTACCTTGCTGGGATTTACCTCAGCTTAAAGAGCTACAGCAGTGTCGCTATGGGGAGCATTTCTGTTAAAGGGAATCTGTCACCAGAATCCTCACCATTAAACTAAAACTATTGTCTTGTAGCACTTACTACCTCCTTTCCAGACATGCTTTTCTTTCCTTGCTGCTTGGTTTCGATAAAAAAAAATCCACTTTATTCCTTATGCAAATGAGGCAGTAAGGTGCCCAGAGGGGCATTATTTTTGTTCAAAGGCGCCCAAGCACGCCTCTCCTGGGCTCAGCTCATACTCTACGCACCCAGCAGCGCCGTTGTCCCCCCCCCCCTCCTCCTACAGCACTAACAGCAGATAACCCCGCCCACCCTTGCTTTCAGCGCTGCTGACATCTCGCTGTGCTTCTTCTCTTCCAGCAGAGGAGGAAACAGTCACTGGGCTCGGCGCATGCCCAGTGAAGCATTTGAGGCTGATGCCCTCAGTTCCGAACACTGCCTGCACCTCCACTCGGCCTCAAATGTTTCACTGGGCATGCGCCGAGCCCAGTGAAGGTTTCATTGTCTGCTGGAAGAGAAGAAGTGCAGCGAGATTTGTCAGCGGCGCTGAAAGCAAGGGTGGGCGGGGTTCTCTGCTGTTGGTGATATAGGAGGGAGGGGACAACGGCGCTACTGGGGGGCGCAGAGTATGAGCCGGGGAGAGGCGTGCTTGGGATCTGCTGGAGGGCGGGCCTGGCCACTCAATGGGGGTGTTCCTGGGCGCCTTTGAACAAAAATAATGCCCCTCTGGGCACCTTACTGCCTCATTTGCATAAGGAATAAAGTGGATTTTTTTAAGATGGAAACCAAGCAGCAAGAAAAGAAAAGCACGTCTGGAAAGGAGGTAGTAAGTTTAATGGTGATGATTCTTGTGACAGATTCCCTTTAACAGAGATGCTCCCCATAGCGACACTGCTGTAGCGCCTCCTGTGACTGGATGGATAAAATATCCATGGTGGCAGGTGAATATAACAAGTGTAGGCACCTGGTATAATTATGACCTATGAGATGATGGTTGGAAAGGAAGACCGGTTGCCCTAATTAAGGTGGGAGAAGTACCTAGTGGAAAGATTAAAACAAGCTTTTCTGGACAGGACAATGATCGAGCAAATAAACACAGATCTTATTTGGCAAGGAAAATACATGATCCTACTTGGAATTATACAGTACAATTCCCACCCGGGGATAGGGCTCAATGTGGAAAATTAGGTGTATTTTACCAACCTAAAGATGCAGTAGAAGATTCAGAAGAAATTATAGAAAGTATGAAAGGTGACTGGGCAGCAGATAGGAGTATAGATCCAAAAAAACATCTGCCTTTCAAGAAATTCTGTGGTCTATTGTTTTATTATAAACTTGTCACTAATGATGAAAACCCTGAATCTTTGTGTATGTATCTGTGTGTGTGTATGTATCTGTGTGTGTGTGTGTGTGTGTGTGTGTGTGTGTGTGTGTATATGTGTGTGTATATGTATGTATGTATGTATTTATATATATATATATATATATATATATATATATATATATATTATAGTTCACCTAAAGAATTATTAGGAACACCTGTTCTATGTCTCATTAATGCGATTATCTAGTCAACCAATCACATGGCAGTTGCTTCAATGCATGTAGGGTTGTGGTCCTGGTCAAGACAATCTCCTGAACTCCAAACTGAATGTCAGAATGGGAAAGAAAGTTGGGCTACAACAGCAGAAGACCCCACCGGGTACCACTCATCTCCACTACAAATGGGAAAAAGAGGCTACAATTTGCACAAGCTCACCAAAATTGGACTGTTGAAGACTGGAAAAATGTTGCCTGGTCTGATGAGTCTCGATTTCTGTTGAGACATTCAAATGGCAGAGTCCGAATTTGGCGTAAACAGAATGAGAACATGTATCCATCATGCCTTGTTACCACTGTGCAGGCTGGTGGTGGTGGTGTAATGGTGCGGGGGATGTTTTCTGGGCACACTTTAGGCCCCTTAGTGCCAATTGGCCATCGTTTAAATTCCACGGACTACCTGAGCATTGTTTCTGACCATGTCCATCCCTTCATGACCACCATGTACCCATCCTCTGATGGCTACTTCCAGCAGGATAATGCACCATGTCACAAAGCTCGAATCATTTCAAATTGGTTTCTTGAACGTGACAATGAGTTCACTGTACTAAAATGGCCCCCACAGTCACCAGAACCCAATAGAGCATCTTTGGGATGTGGTGGAACGGGAGCTTTGTGCCCTGGATGTGCATCCCTCAAATCTCCATCAACTGCAAGATGCTATCCTATCAATATGGGCCAACATTTCTAAAGAATGCTATCAGCACCTTGTTGAATCAATGCCACATAGAATTAAGGCAGTTCTGAAGGCAAAAGTGGGTCCAACACCGTATTAGTATGGTGTTCCTAATAATTCTTTAGGTGAGTGTATATAAAAACTACAATGTTAATCTCCATTGTTAATGCACTAATTAGATTCAAATTCAATTAGCTCATGATGTTTATATAGTATGTGGTAATAAGACTTTCAAGTGGCTTCCACAAGGGGCTGGAGGAGCTTGTACTCTGGCTAGACTTGAGCCTGCCACTTGGACATGGAAACCAGAGGACATCCCTGATCTACCTGGTCATATGTTGGTAAAAAGGATGCACCTGTTATGCCAACTATGCCTGAGAAACATTTTAAGCAATTCCCACCAAAATGATTCGTGCAGAGCCTTCAACAGGAGAAAAGATTGGAATGTACCTTTCAATAGTGAACACCTATTTCTTATCCACTGAAATTATTAATAATGCTAAGCAAATGCATGATCTTGGAGAATTATTTGATATCAGACTATTTGTTTGATGCTGTAGAAGTAAATTCAATATACAGAAAGCAACTGATTATTGTCACAAATCAGCATGCAGATTGCAGTGGCGCTGGATTATTTTATAGCTGCCCAAGGAGGATTATGTCAAGTGATGGGCCCCTCATGCTGTCATTATATTGATCCCACAGGTATATTTAGAGTATCTCATGATCTACAGCAAGCCAATCTATTTAAAGAGGGTTTTTCGAGCTATACATCAGGATCCTCCAGACTTTGCATTACCTGATTGGCTGTCATGGCTCAATCCCCTTAATTGGTTTTGTGGACTTGGTGGATGGATTTCTGGGGTATTTCATGTGCTTCTACAAGGATGTTTTCTCATATTGATTTTTATTATTGTCAAACTTTTCTTATTGATTCTCCAAAGTATACTAAAATCTAAATGTTTTGCAGGAAAATCTAAGGTAACTACTGTGATTAAGAGCAAAGACATTCCCACCCAAGTGATGGTTATGATGACTCCACCATCAACGTCGGCTGATGAAACGACTATAGTTGTGACTCCTGTTTTGGACTCTGCTACGCAGACTGACAATTGTACTTGCTGTGGATAATCTAATTCATTGCATTTATTGTGGGACTTCATTGAAAAACTAATGGACTAATGATTAGTGAATTGACCTAGGATCTTACAGCAATACATCTCTTTGATAAATTCTACTAGCTGTGCAGGTTTAGTTTAAATGGGAAGGATGGGTAGTGGAGATGGCTTGAAGGATTGGGGTCCTCTGGATGGATGTTGGTCATCCCACAATTTGCCAAAATTAGCATTCTGTCACTTTGTGTAAGAAGGAGGATTCTTTATAAACCATTTTTCCTCTAACGGGGAGATTGGAATCTGTATGGATTGGGGAGTAATGATAAACAAAAGAGGGGAGTATTGTGAGAGTAATGAGGTCATTACTAAATGGTATATTCTTATAAGGTATATAAAAATATGAAATTATATACATGTATTTTAGTCTTATAGATCAGCCTTATAATCTTATTTTAGTAAGAAGCATATCCTTATATGGTGTTGATCATGTACTTTATTAGTTGCACCATAACTAGGCCTTAGAACACATTTCGAAGGTCATATGTCATCGTGCTGAGGTTTTTAAAAATTTGTGAGGAAAAGTCTTTTTATGATATTTTTGGAAAATGATGCAGTGGAGGTTGTGAAATATGTGGTGTGGGCAGAAATATCTTATGTTCCCAGAAATCTAGGAAATGTTTACTACCGGATACCACAGAATGGGTCCAGATGTCTAATTATGAAACTGCTTGATGTTGCCAATATGATATCATGTTCGGTTATACAACTTATGTTTTTTTTTTTTTTTTTTTTTTATTGTAACCACCCTGAAACACACCCAGTTACTCCCATTATCATAAGGGTGTAAGAATAAAGATTTATTTTTTTTGGTTGGTTAAGAGATCTCCGAGATACAACCATATTGAGCTTTGTGTCTGTGACAATTTGTTAGCCAACTCAACTAATAACTCTACCTAAAAATGGAACTATTCTAAATATATTTTTTAAAAGCACCCATAGACAAAGAATTACAGACATTATATTTTTCGACATTTTCCCCTTTCCTTAAAGCAACCCCCACCCAACACATCCCCGAGAGAGAGGAAGAGGGGAAAAAAACTATCTTGTTTTTCAACTAACAATTCCATAATCTGAGAAAACAATCTTTCTTACCCCTATTGTTATAAATTACTCTGTATTAACCATATTATCAATCGATCTCCTCTATTCCCTACAGAAGGTGGGTTTTTAATCTATCAATTTCTTTAATAGGAGTCCTGCTTTAAAACTGCAATCTACAAAAAATCTGTTTGTCCATTTTTAAAACCCGCAAATGAGTTGTACCCCCTAATGTACAAGCCACTGGATCATCCTTTTATTTGCACTCCTTTTTAAATTTTTTTTTTTTTTAATGATGATCGCTATTTCAGACCAATATCTAAACAATTTAGGACACCTCCATACTAAATTAAAAAGGCCTGCCTGTTCCATACCACATCTTTGGCATTCATCTGTGATTTTTAGACCCATCTTCAATAGAAGAGGAGAGCGATACAACCTATGAATAGAGAAAAATTGAGAAACCCCATGAGAGCTCTCATTGAAACCAGAGACCTACTCTTCAATACATCCTCCCACTGCTCATCTGATAACCCAGCAATATCTTTCTTCCACTTCTCTTTAGCCACTATTTTGATCTTGCACTGTTTAACAGTCAACAATATTTTATATCTTCTTAAAATACTCCCTTTTATCTTTCTGGTATCAAGGAATTTAGTAATGGCATCCATAGGGGCCTTTTTTTTTTTTTAATTTCTGAGAATCTGTCTTCGTAGAATTAATTGCGTCCCTCAGTTGCAAATATTTTAAATCTTTATTCGGAATCCCAAATTCTTTATTTTTTAATTATATTTTTATTATAATTTTCAAGTATAGTAACAGGGGTACCAAGGTTTCGGCTCGCAGGCCATAATAAATGAGTTCAGTGACATCTCAGGAGAGAAGTTAATACAAACATCAGCACTTCAAATCTTCAGTACACAGATCAAAAGCATAGCTTGTGTAGGAGTATAAGTCCAGTGGGGTACACACGGGTTGTAACGGACAAGAGGGCCTCCCCTCCGATCATTAAGAACAACATATATCCCTATATTCATAGAATATTCATCGAATGAGGGGGAGACAAGAGGGTATCGCCCAAGCGGAGAGGTCTGGTACTTAGGATGGCGTAATTAGGGGGAACATAATCATACTTCAGGTAGTATTGCCTTACACCTATCTTCCAGTAGGACATTCTATAAACTTGGAGACCTAAATTTGGTCCACAAGGACCATTTCTTGAGGAAAGCTACATGAGTACGCGATTCCCAGGATGACAGCTCCTCAAACCTGTGGATCTGATCGATTTTTTTGTATCCACTGTTCTATAGGTGGTATCACGGGTTGTAACCAGTATTTTGGGAGTTGCAGCCTAGCAGCGAGAAGCATCTGATAAAACACCCATGGTGGCTTGTCAATACCCTTAATATTGGAAAAGGACAAGAGGGCCATTTGGGGAGAGGGAGGGATTGAAGTGCCACAGACTTTGTTTGCAAGCGAAAAAACCTCGCTCCACCATTTCAATATCAAGGGGCAACTCCACCAAATGTGTAGGAAAGTTCCTTTCTCCTCAAGGCACCTCCAGCACGTGTCAGAAGCCGATTCAGCAAATCTAGATGTTTTATCAGGTGTGTTGTACCACCTAGTAAGGATTTTATAGCCGTTTTCCTGAATTCTGACACAGCGGGAGGCCCTGTGAGGGGAGTCTAGTAATTTGGGTATGGATTCACAAGGAATCGAGATGTTTAAGTCTCGCTCCCATTGTGTCACAAAGGACGGTTTGGCAAGCATGGGGGGTAACCTTAGCCTACTATAGACCTGTGAGACTATTTTTTTGGGTGGGGAGCCTGTGGAAATCAGGGATTCCAGCCAAACCAGGGGCCGAAGAAGGTCCCCATAACTAATGTGTTGTTTCAGGTAAGCTCTAACATAAGAGACTGAGAAAAAGTCCCGTGGGCGGGGATTTAGCAAAGCATTTGCATTTTCTGAGTCCATCCATTCTCCATTCAAGAGGGCAAGGGCAGACACCTGGGTGGTGGAAGAAAGAAGCTCCGGAGAGGTTGCGCTTCTCAAAGACGGAGGGGCAGTATGCAAGATGTCAGATATAGTCAGCACAGGGGAAGGGAATGGGATATGGCAATGCGTAGAGGAGGTCCATTTCCACACCTCAATCGTAGCTTTGATAATTGGGTAGTGTGACGTGAAGCTCGGGAGTAACACTTTATGACCAAGCAAGAGTGCTCTGGCTGACCTATTCAAGATGTCTAATTCAACCTGTACTGCTATTGAGGGAGGAGTAGGGCGTAACCATGCGATCGCCCGTGATAGGAGAATGGCTTTACCAAATTCTTTATTTTAATGTTTCAAAATCTTTTAGTTTATCCCCATCAAATAAGTGAATAATTAAATCAAATATTTAAACTCCAAGATAAAGAATAAAAATAAAATAGAATAAAAATAAGATGTTTAAATTGCAGTATTGCAACAGAGACGCAACACTGCTTTTGAATATAAGAACGCCACCCTGAGAGGATAGGCAATCTATATACTGTTGGTATTAATCATATATACCATTTAGATAAAAGTCTCCAATGTCTGTATAATTCATATTAATTACACATTTTTATACATCTTTTATATATTTTTTTATATATATAATTTTATTGCCGGTGCATACTGCGCCATGTGTGTACATGCCCCTGTGCATTGGACGGCGGTTCATGTGCACACTGGAATGGGTCCCTGGGGATACGGCCCGAGTTCCCCCTCCTCTAAAAAGAGAGGTGTATGGCGGTACCGCAACAAAAACGCAGTCTGTTACTGGTTTTTGAACAGCACATTGCATGTTGCAGTGTGAACTATAGATAAAGGGGATATGAGATGGAGAAATAGAGCTGCCCAATAAAAATGTTGCGGTACCGCAAGTGAAACGCAACATATCACATTCTAACTGCCCCCTGGGAGGATGGATAATTTATATATTGATTTGTATACACTCTGTGCATTATATTTTTTACCTATATTTTTAAAAATGGCGACCCATATATACAAAAAAGGATCTTCCAATACAATGAGATAGATTTGAATCCTTTCATAAATTGAAAAGAAAAAGGAAAACGCAGTGTTACCGCAATAAAAACACATTCTGCTATTTTTCCAAATCTTCAAGTATATTTAATATATCTTATGATTATAAATAAATATGACTCTCCACACAAGGAGGAAAGTTAGAAAATCTAGAGTGTGAACATTAAAATAGGAAGTAAAAAAATCTTCAAAAATCCATCTAATCCACTCCATCCTTTTACTTATACCTCGAGAGGTTATATATAGAAGTTCCATACGTAAAGTGTGGGTTAACCACTGAGGAAGGAGTCAGTCTGAGACTCCGAAATGCGTATGGTGTAAAGGACTATTGCCCGCACTCCATATATAAATATTTTGGCATCATTTCATCTACTATTTGGAAGCGCTTCCACTCACCTGCTCGTGGATTGGCTAGCACAAGATGGTCACTGGACACGTGGGACGCCGAAGGACTGAGGTCTTATCCACACGCCCGCCGACTTCACAAGGGCGAACACAAGCAGGAGAGTGAAGACAGTACACGGGTAACGGCAGTTTGGAGTTGCAATCGGCAGCCGCGTGGGACGCCACGGCTGACCTGACAACCCTCTGCCTGCGAATCACATCTATTGAATATCATGTTATTTAAAATAGCGCAACAGTACTCTTCACTGGAAAACCGCTGTAGTTAAACATTGTAACACTATTCAGCAGAACCTTATCAATCACTGCTAATATATTGGGACATTGTGCAATATATTTATCACTAATAACCACTGTCAACTTATTGGGATATTGTGCGCTATTAGCAACATTAATCAATTATTACAGAAGAACAATATTGTTTCACAATGAACATTGAACTTATAGGAGAAGACACAATTATCTATACCCCAGTGAGAGATATAGATATATATATATATATATATATATATTATATATTCTCTCTATCTCTGTGTGTATGTATATATTGTATATATTTTTTTCTATATACATTTCTGCAAAAAAAAAATTTTTTTGATCTTCTATCAAGAACTCCAACAGTAATTAACTTACCTTAACTTACCTGCACTAGGACAATTTTTTTAACAAAATTGGACACTTTTACCTTTTTATATTTTTCAAATTTTTTCATATTTTGTATTTGAGTTTTATTTGTATTTTTATATATTTTTTATTTTCTAATATCTAAAAAGATTTAGTATCTCCTTCACTGCTCCTTACACTTTCTCTGCACAAATTCTACTAACGTGATCAAGTTCATAGATTTCTATGGGGAATTCCAACAAATAACTCTATACGCCATTTTATAGATTATATACCATTTTTTAAAATGATATTTCTCTTTAATAAACTTCTATACATTTTTAATAAATATAAATTTCTGCACAAGACCGGATGAGGAGTGCTCGTCTATATACTATACTTTAGAATAATTAAACCCCATTATTTTACTAGTTTACATAGTGTTTAATTTTCTGAATTTCCCTCATATTAATATTACTCCATATTGGAATAAAATTTGTGTAACCTTTAAATACCCATCATTTTTTTATTTCTCTCCAAACGTGGTCCAAAAATGTGATTATCACTACTTTATACACCCCAAAATTCCTGATTCTAATAACTGCATCATATTCAACTGATTATCTTTAAAACACCATCCCAAATTCTGTGATATATAATCCCCAATCATTAACCCAAACTGTGCAACCAAAAAAACATAAATACCAATCTGGAAGTGCCATTCCTCTATCAGGTAACTTCAAAATCTCTTTCCTTATCCTAGAGTTCTCTCCCTTTCAAACAAATTCCCTTATCAACCTATCCAAATTAGTGAAAACCCTAGAGGGCAACCACATTGGGGCACAATGTAATACATACACAATCTTGGGAAGAAAGATCATCTTTATCAAATTTAATTCGTCCCATCATTGAAAGGGGTAACCTTCTCCATATATGAATTTTTTTTAACTCATCAATAACCGGGTACAGATTCAACTACATATTCATTCAGACTTCTTTTAATATTTTGTTAAATATGTGATACAATATTAATTGGTATTTACTATAAAGGACTTATTACACTACCAACTGACACCATCTATAGTAATATACAAGGGCAATGGAAGGTCTGTATGAGAACATCAAGACCTATATTTGAAGTCTCCGTATATGACAATGTAGAAGCACATACTTCAGTAAGACACGCCTGTATCTATGGTATAAATGATTGACAGAGACAGACAAGGGGGGGGTCTTCTCACTCTTATGCTGTTGTTGGGGGTTGCTGCTGAAGATGATGGAAGACAAGCATGGAGCTTGAAAAGGAGGCACCTACCCTTCAACAATGATACTTAATGGACATTCATATTCACTCATAGACAATAGATTAAGACTTCATAAACTATTTTTGTAAGTAATCAACTTTTTATGAAGACCAAAAATAAATTGCATTATTCATTTTTTAAATAACTCTTGTTGAGTCCTGGTGAATGAGTCCTCCGGGTGATTCTTACTCCAAATGAGAATACACCTACCGATCCCTATCCCCATAGCCTTTTTTAAAAAAAGTCCAGAAGATCTTTCTGAAGTTTTTATGGGGAGGGAAGAAAGCGAGAATGCCCTCGGCATATGTGATCCGGCACCCCACGAGAGGGGGTATGGGATTACCGGATATTCACACTTCTCATAAGGCTATTTGTACTAGAAGTCTAGATTGGCTTCGTCCTACTCCGGGTTGACTGGACATTAGTGTGGAGGAGGCGATGTCGAACCTCCCTTTACGGTCGTTACTCTTCCTAGATCTGATGAAGGTTAACAAAATACTGAAAACACAGCTCGATGACTAAACACACAATAGCCCGATGGTGTAATCTGAATATGTTGCAGAAACTGATACCTAATTATGCTTTACTTATGCAAGTAAGGGACGTTATGTGTCAGTCCAGTTTGTTTTTGGAATACAGTTAAGGAAGAGGATAAGAATAATACGACGCCGATACTGTCCTTGTGCCCAGATGCTGATTTTCCAGCATTGACCGAATTGAAATCACACCCTGCCTTGAAACAATGTACTATGTTCCAAATCGCACACTGTTATCATGTGTTCCAAAAACTGACTAGAGCTCTAATATGGGGCACGGAACACACAAAATTTGAACAAATGGCCTTGCAAAAGCTGGAACCTAAAAAGATTTCCCAGTTTTATACCTCGATTAATTCCTTTACGAATACAAATAGATGCAGATTCATCGATAAATGGGAGAAGGAACTAGCTATAAAGTTTGATAAATGAGAATTGCCAAAGGTATTATTACCTCCAGGGAAAGTCTCTAGATGTGTAAAATTGCAAGAAAATAGCTACAAAGTTCTTACACATTGGTAATATACACCACAGCGTTTACATACTATGTTCCCAGAAGTCAGCTCTATTTGCTGGAGATGTGACCTTACTATAAAGACTCAGAGCTATATCTGGTGGCCGTGTACTGAAATACAAACTTATTGGCAAGAGATATGTAGAGTTTTATCCAGTATAAGCAGAGTAACAGTCCGGGCGTCGCCCAAATTATGTCTTTTTAGTTTAATGGGAGAAATAGCTGGTACAAAATCGAAAGAGGTTCACATCTTGTGTAAAACACTATTAGCTGCTGCCCGTCTTCTTGTAGCAGGATACTGGCGGAAAACAGATCCCCCATCGTTACATCATTGGTATTTGAAATGTGACCAGATTTATAGATTGGAGAAAATAGCCCATTGGGATGCCAGAACCCCTCAACGTTTTTCGGATATATGGAGTCCATGGAAGAAGTTGAGGGTTTGCTGACTAAGCTAGTGTCCCCTTAAGAATACGGCGCTGTCTTCTAGTAATAGTCCTTGTTGAGAGAGTAAATGTGATACTAGGTCTTACCATACCTTACACCATGGATGTCAAACTCATGGCCCTCCAGATGTTGCAAAACTACAACTCCCATCATTCCCTGATAGCTGTAGTATGCCCAGGCATGATGGGAGTTGTAGTTTTGCAACAGCTGGAGGGCCACGAGTTTGACATCCCTGCCTTACACCCTCTTCCCCTCAGACTTCCTCCTCCCTTCCCCCCTTTCATAATGGTCCCCCCAGGTTTATGTTCTACCTGATACTGCGATATACCGATGATATCAATATCTGTATAACTAATGTATTGGCTGTTATTTAAGCATGCTGATATATCCAAGATCTAGTCATTGTTAATCTTTTATTGACTATCGGTGTATTTTTCATATTTCTATGAAACCATAAAAACATTTTGAAGTAAAAAAAAAAATAAAAAAATATACACTATGCTTGGAGAGGATTAAAAAACCCAGTTATTATAGTTTTCACACCTACCTCTTCTACTAATAACATCAAATGTGACTTTCCCCGATTTATTTTCAATCCTGAATAATATCCAAATTTATCAATTACCTCCATTACTTTATCCAATTCCACATCTGTGTTATCAAGAAATAATAATATATCATACTCCTACAACACTATTTTATCACTTATGCTGCCATATTGAAAACCCTTTATATCTTGGTTCTCTATGATAATTATTGCTAATGGTTCTATTGCGATTGCAAAAAGCAGAGGTGATAGGGGACATCCCTGGCTAGTGCCCCTAAAAAGAGCAAGAGGCAGGGACATCACCCCATCTACGGCCACTCGCTCTAGGGTGTGAATAAATCGATTTAATCCAAGCACTAAGAGTCCCCAAATCCAAAGCACTTTTAAACCTCCCATAAATACTCCCACTCTATGCAGTCGAATGCTTTAGTCGCATCTAGTGACATTATCCCTTTTACTATTTTTATCATGCTTTTATTCTATATTCATGAACAGTCTTCTAATATTAGAATATATCAATCACCTGGGAATAAATCCTGTTAGGTTAACAAAAGTAATGAAAACAATAATAAATGAAGACCTATCTGCCAATACCTTAGCTAATAACTTAATGTTGGTATTTAACAATGAAATGGGTCTATATGACTCTCTGGATTTAATAAGTCCTTTTCAGGTTTAGGGATCAAGACAATAGTGGCTTCCTCCATTTAGCTTGGCAACTTATTTAATCTCTTGGCCTCGACCAGGGTCTCCATTAAGGGCTCATTCACACAAACGTGTGCTGCCCGTTGCCGTATCGCGGACTGCATTTGCGGATCCGCAACACATGGGCACCGTTCCGTATACATTCCGCATCATGGATGTGGACCCATTCACTTCAATGGGTCCGCAAATCCGGAGATGCAGAACAGATGCACGGAACACTACGGAAGCACTACAGAGCAAAAATACCCACAAAAAAATGTATTTTAATTAAGGGGCCATTTTTATGCATCTTAAACAGAAACTCTCAAAAATGTGCCCTGCTGGAGCCTAGAAAATTTTGATTTTAGGCCATGGGAGTACAGGACCCAAAAATTTGGCATTTACCTGACAGAAAAGAACTTGATTGTGGCTGGAGGTACATTAGGCGGTTACAGGATAAAAATTGTACTGTTGGCCACTGGAGTACAGGCCCCGAAAATGTAGGCACTAACCTGACAGAAAAGAACTTGTGATTATGTGGCTGGAGGTACATTAAGCGGTCACTGGCTAAAAATTTTACTGTTGGCCAGTACAGACCCCAGAAATTAGGCATTCACCTGACCGATAAGGTCTTTTTATGCCGCTGTATATACTTAAGACAAGGAACATTCTTTGTTCTAGGTGGTGGCGGATATATGTGGGCTGGCATGAGGAAATTCAATTCCACGTGGTCGTCACAGGTGTTGAATTCCTCCAAGATCCATGACTGATTCATTTTTAGAAATGTGAGGTAGTCCACACTGCTGTGAGCTAGGCGAGTGCGTTTATCAGTCACGACCCCCCCAGCCTGCTGCGCTGAACGTCCTTTCGGACAGGACACTCGACGAGGGGCAAGCCAAGAGTTCCATGGAAAATTGTGCCAGCTTTGGCCACAGGTCAAGCCTGCACACCCAGTAGTCTAGGGGTTCCTCGCTTCTCAGAGCGTCCACATCAGCCGTTAACACGATGTAGTCTGACACCTGTCTGCTAGGCCAGGGCTGGTCAATCTGCAGCTCTCCAGCTGTTGTAAAACTACAACTCCCACCATGCCCTGCTGTAGGCAGACTGAGCATGCTGGGAGTTGTAGTTTTGCAACAGCTGGAGAGCCGCAGGTTGGCCATCCCTGGTCTAGGCGTTCCCTGAGGCTGGATCCTGAGGGCGGCTGTCGATGGGTTGGCTGCAAGAATTATCTCATCTAAAGTCACCAACACATCTTCAAACCGCCCTCTTCTCGCAACAGAAGAATACAGCATCTCTTGCAGCAAAGCCTGGAAATGCTGCATTCTGCCAGCCCTCTGTGAAGCTGGTAACATGTCTGCCATTTTGTGTTTGTACCGGGGGTCTAAGTACATTGCCACCCAGTACTGGTCCTTGCCCTTTTATGCTTTTTTTTATACGGGGGTCTCTCTTCAAACATTGGAGCATGAAGGCCCCCATCTGCACTAAATTGGAAGCTGTGAATGTCGTCCCCAGTCTCCCCCTGGGAATTAATTCAGCATTGCAACTTCCTCATCTTCCAGCTCCTGCTCCTCGACTGTTATTATCAATGACCCGATGCAATGCACGCTCCAGAAAGAAGGCGTAAGGTACGATGTGACTGATGGCGCTCTGGCTGCAACTGACCAGTTTGGTGATCTCATCAAATGGCCGCAGAAGTCTGCATGCATCGCTCATGAGCAGCCACTGGTGCAGTGAAAAGAAACCAAGCTCCCAGAATCTGTTCTGCTGCAGACTTCATACAGGTAGTCGTAAACTGCACGTTGCTGATGGAGCAGCCTATCTAGCATATACAGGTGAAACTCAAAAAATTTGAATATTGTGCAAAAGTCCATTTATTTCAGTAATGCAGCTTAAAATTAGAATTTTGTGAAAAGGTTCAATATTCTAGGCTCAAAGTGTCGCCCTCTAGTCAGCTAATTAATCCATACCCCCTGCGCAAAGGGTACCTCAAAATTGTGACTTTGGGGTTTTATAAGCTGTAAGCCATAATCATCCAAATTATAACAAAGGCTTGAACTATCTCGCTTTGCCTGTAATGAGTCTCATATGTTAGTTTCACCTTTTAAGTTGCATTACTGAAATAAATGAACTTTGCACAATATTCTAATTTTTTGAGTTTCACCTGTATAAAGTGGAGTTCCAGTGCGTCGGGCTGTCACAAATCAGACGTTTGCCAGGCAGGTGGTGTCACCGCTGAACGTCAGCAAGGCGAGCCATGGACGTGTAAGATCTTCCAAAATGGCCAGAGATTTTCCTGGCCTGCTGCAAGACGTCCTGGACCCCAGGGTATTTGGCTGCACGACTAAGTTCAGGACGTGTGCCATGCATGGCACGTGTGTCATTTTGCCCTGTTTCAGCACGCTCAGCAGATTGGCACCATTGTCGCACACCACTTTACCAACTGTCAAATTGAGCGGGGTTAGCCACTGATCGGCCTGTGACCGCAGAGCTGAAAGCAGTGCAGGACCGGTGAGGCTCTTGGCTTCCAGGCACAACAGCCACAGCACAGCATGGCAACATCTCACCTGGGATGTCGAATAGGTTCTGGGGGGCGCAGCGGAAGAGGCGGTAGCAGTGGAAAAGGAGGAGTCAGTCGAGGAGAAGACTGAGGATGGAGGAGAAGAAGCAGGCCTGCATGCAATCCATGGCGGTAACACCAAATCCACACAGGAGTCACGAGTTACATGCTTGATGACAGTCAGAAGGTTCACCCAGTGGGCAGTAAAAGTTTTATGTATCCTCCCGGTGTTTGCTAGACCACGTGTCTGTGGTCAGATGTATCTGGGGCATCCTGTGAAGAAACGCGTCGGGACACATGAGTATAACCCTCACCCTATCCCCCTCTTTAGTGGATATATCTGTTGGTGGGGTTACTCTTTCAATTATTGTGTGTTTTCCGTTCCTTTGGACGGTTTGTGTTCTCCCTGTGTCAGGGCCTCAATAGGGTCACTTATACAGGAAGAGAGTTCCAGTCGGGGCCACCCCTTGCGGGTTTTTTTGGACCCCGTCCCATGGACACATTTTGTAGGGTGGACCAGGACAAGCAGGGAGGCAATAGGGCTAGCTGATCTTATTTGACACAGTTGTGCCCGGTCTGCCACCATTGGTCCAGCCCACTACCCACATCCTATTTGTACTCAACTGGTCTCTCCATTGCACCGGTTTTTGTGTGTGTACATGTCTTACTTGTTTTGTCTGTAGGGGCTGTTTTTTATCTCCTATTATTTAATAAAAGTGATATTTTATCTAGTATACTGCCCCCCATAGTTTTTCTTTATTGTTTATTTGAGCAGTAACTCAGGGAGACACTCCTGTCTCTTCCTGACTGACCATCTTCAATCAGATGTATCTTGGCACCAACACTGTGTGCCAGAGATGTATTCACTTGCCACTGAACGTGGATATAGCTCTGGGATGCCCTTCTGGGAGAAATATTCCCTTCCTGGGACCTTCCATTGCGGTGTGCCAATGGCCACAAATTTTCTAAAGGCCTCCGAGTCCACCAATTTAATAGCACCAGTTTATATGGCAGTAGTTGGCGGGCTAGCAGTTCCGACAAGCCAGCAGTCAGCCGTTGGGTAAGAGGGTTATCCGCTATCATAAACTTTTTACGCTCGAACATTTGGGCCACGGAAGCCTGCCTTCTGCCAGATAAACGTGACGAAGGCACGGTGGAAGGTGGAGTGGAGGACAAATGGGAGAAGAGGGCAGAAGAGGCAGGACGTGGAGCGCCGGGAGTGTGGCTTAGTGGGTTCTGACGGCGTCGCTCCTACTGGTTTCAGTGATGGGAGGCCAGGTGCCTTCTTAAGGCGGTCGTCCCTAGGTGAGTGTTGTGCTTACCGCGAATTATGCATGGACAGCACAGGCTGCAGATGGCAACACTATTGTCAGCAGCTCACACGTTAAAAAAAAAAAAAATTAAAATGTGGAGCCATGTGTCAGCATCCTGGGAGCACCAGATGTGACCGTGCATGGTGGATGGCTCGTTCCAGATACATTAGCAGTCTGCTTTTTGCCTCCTGTGCACTGTAATTTCTGCCTGCTTCTCCTCCCTATCTGCTGCTCCGTCTCTCCCTCTGAACTACCCTCCTCTTTCTCTCTTGTGGGCACCCACGTGACGTCCATTGCCTTCACCACCAACATTTGAGATCTCTGAGTAGGCAGCAACAGCGGGGACCTCCTTCCTTTTGGGCTGATCTGGGTACTGTTGCCAGACCGCTGGGTGGTGGCTTTTGCTACCTCCTCTTTCTCATCCGATGTCAAGAATGGCTGCGCATTGGTAAGGTCTGGTAATGGATGGGAATATAATTCCTCTGACTCGAGTGGAGTGGCTATGGTGGTGGATTTGGGGGTGCACACAGCAGAGAGTGAGGGGGGTACAGATGCAGAGGATGAGGAGGGTGCATAAATGGAAGACTGAGTGAGCCACTCAACTAACTCTGGTGCGCCCTTTGAAGTAATCACATGCGCCTTCTCCAATTTCCCACTTAGGCTCCGGCCTGGTGCACCTGCCCGAACCCTACGGCCTGTCTCTTCCTCTGCCTGTCATTTTCAAAATGACCCTGTGCCTAAGTCCCTAGAAAAGAGCAGTATTTGTGGGAGCAGGAATCTTGCAGGCCTCAATCAATATTTGGTGGAAACGGGTATATCGAATCCCTTAATCAGTAATTTGTGGAAGCAGGTATATCAAACCCCTTAATCAGTTGTCACAGTCGTTCCCGTGGCAGGTACCAGGAGTTCAGAGAGACTGGAAACTCGTGGGTTAAATTGACAAGTTCCCTATGTATCTTATTTTGTCTGTGTTTTGGTGAATGCGACACCCCTTGCTTCAGGTGTTGCTTGTTGGTAAATTACCTTTCCCATAAGTAGCCGCTTCTCACTCTCAGAGGTGCAGTTTATAGATTTTCTTCCTTAATTCTAACTAGCTGGTCGGTTGCATCCTGCTGTGCTTCTGGAGTTGCCAGTTTTCTACTTTCAGCTAAGTTTGTCTTTTCTTATTGTGTTTGGTATATTCCCTGTTTGTATCTGGGCCTGAGACAGAGACTTCCATTCGTCCATCTGGGGAGGAATGGGTTGTCTCTGGTCCTAACCTAATTTCAGGGCATTATATGGACATAATGGCCTAGGTATCCAACATATGAATATTCCTACCTTCAAGGTCTATTCATATTGATAGATAGTTAGGGCCTGGATTAGGGTTGTTTAGGAGGTGACCTGTTCCTTCCCTAGTTTCCAGGCCCATTTACTGTTCCCCTTCCCTTCTGTGTTTAGTGTGGAGTTTCCCCCCACACTGATCGTGACAACAGTATTTTGTGGAAGCGGGTATATCACACCCCTCAATTATTATTTTTTTGCCACAACAGTTGTCACACCACTCTGTTTATTTGGGGAAACAGGTATATCGCACCCCTCAATCAGTATTTTGTGGAAGACGGTATATCACACCCGTCAAATAGTTTTTGGGGGGGCAACAGGTATATCGCATCCATTGCAAATAGTTGTTCCAATAGCGATTGTCCCTCTATATAGCACACAACTGCTGCACAATACAAATGCACTGTAATATAGTTTCTATGTTAGAAGGTACAGTCATGTGAAAAAATTAGGACACCCTTTGAAAGCATGTGGTTTTTTGTAACATTTCTAATAAAAGGTTATTTCATCTCCGTTTCAACAATACAGAGAGATTAAAGTAATCCGACTAAACAAAGAAAACTGAAGAAAAGTCTTTTCAAGATCTTCTGTAAATGTCATTCTACAAAAATGCCTATTCTAACTGAGGAAAAAGATAGGACACCCTTGCCCCTAATAGCGAGTGTTACCTCCTTTGGCTGAAATAACTGCAGTGAGACGGTTCTTGTAGCCATCTACCAGTCTTCGACATCGGTCTGAGGAAATTTTACCCCACTCCTCAATGCAGAACTTTTTCAGCTGTGAGATGTTTGAGGGGTTTCTTGCACGTACAGCCCTTTTCAAGTCACCCCACAGCATCTCAATGGGATTCAAATCTGGACTTTGACTTGGCCATTCCAGGACTCTCCATTTCTTCTTTTTCAGCCAATCTTTGGTTGATTTACTAGTATGTTTTGGGTCATTGTCATGTTGCATGGTCCAGTTCCGCTTCAGCTTTAATTT
This sequence comes from Bufo gargarizans, assembly GCF_014858855.1. Taxonomy (NCBI): domain Eukaryota; kingdom Metazoa; phylum Chordata; class Amphibia; order Anura; family Bufonidae; genus Bufo; species Bufo gargarizans. The sequence goes on from NC_058085.1 coordinate 363,996,486, forward strand.
TCTAACTGATGGTCTCACATGTTCTTCAAGCACCTTCTGATACACAGTAGAATTCATCGTGGATTCTATGATGGTGAGCTGACCAGGTCCTGCTGCAGCAAAGCAGCCCCAAACCATGACACTTCCACCTCCATGCTTCACAGTTGGTATGAGGTTCTTTTCTTGGAATGCTGTGTTTGGTTTACGCCAAACATGTCCTCTGCTGTTGTGTCCAAATAATTCAATTTTGGACTCATCTGTCCAAAGAACATTATTCCAGAAGTCCTGGTCTTTGTCAACTTTATCTCTGGCAAATGTCAGTCTGGCCTCGATGTTTCTCTTGGAAAGCAAAGGTTTCCTCCTTGCACACCTCCCATGCAAGTTAAACTTGTACAGTCTCTTTCTGATTGTAGAGGCATGTACTTCTACATCAACAGTAGCCAGAGCCTGCTGTAGTTCTCGAGATGACACTTTAGGGTTTTTGGAGACCTCTTTTAGCATCTTGCGGTCTGCTCTTGGGGTGAACTTGCTGGGGCGACCAGTCCTGGGCATGTTGGCAGTTGTTTTGAAAGCCCTCCACTTGTAGACTATCTTCCGGACAGTGGAATGGCTGATTTCAAAATCTTTTGAGATCTTTTTAAATCCCTTCCCAGACTCATAGGCTGCTACAATCTTTTTTCTGAAGTCCTCTGACAGCTCTTTTGCTCTCACCATGGTGCTCACTCTCACTTCAACAGTCAGGAGCACACCAAACTAAATGTCTGAGGTTTAAATAGGGCAAGCCTCATTCAACATGCAGAGTAACGATCTACTAATTATGTGCACCTGGTGTGATATACCTGTGTGAGATCTGAGCCAATTTAAGAGGGAATACATGTGAGGGTGTCCTATCTTTTTCCTCAGTTAGAATAGGCATTTTTGTAGAATGACATTTACAGAAGATCTTAAAGACTTTTCTTCAGTTTTCTTTGTTTAGTTGGATTACTTTAATCTCTCTGTATTGTTGAAACGGAGATGAAATAACCTTTTATTAAAAATGTTACAAAAAACCACATGCTTTCAAAGGGTGTCCTAATTTTTTCACATGACTGTATATTATAAGTATATCGCACCCCTCTGTGTATTACACCTATCGATAGCACATCTATACCAGTCCTTAAAAGGACTTTTGTGGCCCTATTAGCTAGCGTTTGGTGTCCCTAACAGTTGGTCCCTGCTCCACACAGCAACCTCTCCCTACACTGGCAAAACACTGAATGTAAAATGGCTGCCAGTTCGGTTCCTTTTATAGGGTGGGGTTGTGTCCATGTGCTGAAACGTCTCAATTGGCTGTCCTGTCACACCTGATGGATGTGCCATGGGTCAAAGTTTGGCGCAATGCAAAAGAATATGGCGCAGCGAACATTGCTGCATGTTCGGCGAATCATGAACACGCAAAGTTCACCACGAACCGCAAGGCCATCTCTACTACCAATAGAAGAGACAAGTAATGCAGTACAAGAACTGCATGAAAAATATGTGAATGAAATGCTTGGCTCAGAAAGCAACAACCCACAGCAGGTATAACCAGGGGCCTAGCTAAAGGCTCATGGGCCCTGGTGTAAGATTTCAGCTTGTGCCCCCCTTCTCTCAGTGCTTTGTGACAAAAAATTGAAACGGCACCCCCAACCCCCCTCATGCCAAATTCTTGACCTAACCTCTTCCCTGCAGCCAGAGGTGTAACGTGACCAGCATGCATTTTCCATAATACCAGTGTCTTCTTATGTGGCACAAGGGTCTTTGGGCCCCTCAGGCTCCTGGGCCCGGTAGCGACTGCTACCTCTGCACCCCCTATAGCTACGCCCCTGGGTATAACTGTTGATAAACTTCTTTGCACTAATGAACTAGAAACTGCTAATATAAGAACTACTACATGTACTTGCTGAAGATGACATAATGCAGGCTCAACTACCTTTTTCTCAAGTGAACATGTGCTCTACGCCACTAAAAAAAAGAACCGGTTCCTAACCTTATTTGTTCCCCTATTGTGCCATCTTATTCACGCAGTGAGACATGCAAATGCAATGTACAAGCAAGAGTAGGCAATTTGGAAAAGGATTTCCAAGAATTACAGAACAAAATGCTAAATATGTTTATAAATATCATGGAAGAGACTGTAAAATAAACAATGTCTTGCATTAAACAGGTTTTGGAAGAAGGTGTAAACCAGGCTGTCTCGACAATCAACCAGAACCTAGAACATGAAGTGAACAATGGAGTATCGCGAATCACCAGAGCACTTGAAGAAGGGGTCCAGAAAGCATTATCCCTTGTCAGTGCTGGGATTTTACAAGGTGGCCAGCATTTGGTGACCAGACCATCAAATTATTGGCATTGATAAAAACTGTGATTTATCTGCACTAATGATTGAAATGAATGAAATACAAACCAACACCATAGGATCAGAACCTGAGGAATCCTTACATAATACAACTCGTACAACCACCAGCAATATCCCAAACTTTACGTGCGATAATACCAGCAATATGCAAGGCTTTACCCAACAGCCTAGACCCCACCAGTTGTCAAACCATACCTCAACAATGTCAAACAATGACAACCAAACTCTGACTGTTTCACTACTACTTGGGGCACCAGCAATTACTGATTTTCAAGTTTGCTTTGTGGACACTGCAAAAATAAACCGCATACTAAGCGCTTTGCATAATGAACCTCACAGATTTTCACAATTGATTTTCCTGGAACTGGTTCCATTTGAAGTCTACAAATCATGGACACCTGTAGTAAATTATGATGGTGCAAGGTGTAAGCACTAAGCAGGCATTGCCTGAAAATGTACGCAAACACAAAGGAGTTTAGTTGTAAATAATTAAGTAGAAAAGAAAATCAAAGACACATTAAACGCACTTTTGAGGATGCCAAGAGGAAGTCTATGGTGAATAATGGACTTTGTTTGGATATGGAGTAGAACTATATATACAGTACAAGTACTGAAGCAGATACAAAAATGGACAAAGCACTTTTTTATTTTTAAAATATTTGTATGCAAATTCATATTGTAGAAGTTAATGTTATGATGATTAATAGTTTTATTATTCCAAATGTAACCTTTATAAAAAAATTATTACTGTATATCTATTTACTTTATAAATATAATTTTATATATATATATATATATATACACAAGTAATTACATGCAGTACATATACACAAATATATAGATTTATTAAAATTTCACCTAGTATTTTGTACTGATTTAGTAAGTATAATACAGTTTTTAACTTTGTTAATGGTAGCTAAATAGTATTGGAATTGTTTTAAAAAAATAAACTATATAGTAATTTAGTTAAATTGTATCTGTGTTAAAAATGGCAATAATGAATATTATTTTATTAATAAATATTTTAAACATTTCTGGTGTTCTGGTAATTTCTCTTGACATATACTGTACAATACACTACCACTTGTTGTGTTTCAAAGGCAAGAGGCACACTGCCCGACCCCAGCAAAAGACAGTACTATATGCATTTTGATTAACATTCGGGCTGGCCCCTATAAATATTTAGTACATTTACACAGTCTACAGCAATGTGTGTGTACATTAGGATAATACTGATAAAATAAAATTGGCACAAACTGTCTGTACAGAGGCCAACCTGAATGTTAATCGGTCTTTGTAAAGCGCTTTTGTTCTGCTGGTTTTGCGTTAAACACTAGGCATGCTGCCCCACCCAGCTAAAGAAAGTATGCACTACACCCTTTGTTATATTCTTTCCTTGGAGAACTATAGATGGATAATGTTGGGGTTTGGTGCGCTAATTGTACTGCAGCACATTTAGCAGAGAATTGGTTTGTTAAAAAAAAAAAAAAAAAACATATGAAATAAAAGAGAAAAATGAATAAAAGTAACCAAAGGAAAGTAAAATAAGATGGTCTGAAAAGAAATCCAATGAAAACATTTTTTTTAATGTGTTTTAATTATTTCATTTTTATTTATACTTTTTTTTACATAGCTATATAGGCCATTCTATTGAGGCTGGGTGGTTAATTGGCGATGATCTACTTTTTATCTATTTTAATTTAGTAATTAGACGTACATTACTGTTATATGAAATACCGGGTAGGGAGATGCCAATCAACTTAACATCCTCAATACCACTGCAGAGGAATCCTCCTCTCCCTGAGCACCGGCTAATGCTGAAGAAATGGTGATTAACCCCCGCTCCACCACACATCATATACCCCATGTTGGGAATAGATGGGATGATACAGTAGATATTTTACGGTCAAAATCACGTGCAGCCCCCTGTTTAGCCACAGCAGTTTTTAAAAGGTGCATAAAACAGTTTCCAGACCAATCATTTGCATAGATTTTAATCACCATTCACAATGCCAAGCGGCTGCTGGAGAGATGGAAAGCCATCACTGACAAAGTATGTAGCAATGGAAAGTTGTAGGATCTCATTTCTCCATCTGGCGGGTTGGGTTGATGCCAGCAGAACTTCTTTCCCGGGTGACTGATGCCAACATAGAGTCTGGTGGAGGAGGAATGTTGGTCTGGGACGTACTTCATGGTTTGGATCCTTCTGAGAGGGAAATGTGAATGGTCCAGGTGCAATCACACGGAATCATGAGAACCTGAAGCTTTTGACTTTGAGGTCATGGTTTTAAGAAGACCATTGTTTCAGCACACAATAGCCAGTGGGCATCCTTGAAGGTCTTATATCCCATTGCATCATAGGGTTAATAAAAAATATTTTCTTTCCTTAAATTTCTTTCAAATGGGATCCAGGTGGCCGCTCATCTGCTCTACAATGAGAAAATATAGTCTGACTCTAGACAATATATATATATATATATATATATATATAATATATAGTTGATGACCCGGAATTACTCTGGTATTTATTTATTGCAATTTTGTATTAAAAGAACAGTGACTTTCACAATGGCCACCCCTTTACCAGTGGCTTCCATAGTAACTGCCTCTTCAACAGTGACTTTCTAAGTGGCCACCCCTTTAACAGGGACTGGCCCTTTAACGAGGGTGAAGCCCATTGGGAGGGGTCTTCAGTCCCTTGGCTCACATTGCAAGGTTCTTGGTGGGCAGGCTTGAGCGTTCCCGCTTCTAGGCCGCCTTATTCATTATTTTCGCGCTCCTGAGAGGGCGTTCTTGAGTTTTCCCGCTTCTGAAGGGCATAAAGAAGCGGTGCCATTACACGAATATGGCGAATTAACCCTTTGAGTGCTGGTGCGCACTGTGTAGCGCTTTCTGGCACAGCAATTAAGTCAATAAAGTCAATTCTCTGAGTTTTGGTACAGTTTGTAGGCCTGGTAGCAGGGTTAGGCACACAATCCAATCCTGTTGAGGCACACAATTCGATCCATATCCTGTTTGTGTCGCCACTTACTGCAGTGACCAGGAACTGGTTGTTGAAATGTTCAGTATTTGTCGTGATGCCAATTGCAGCGTGCCCAGGGTACTATCACAGGGCCCTCCCAAGGTGTTATTATGTACCTCCCAGGTTAGGAATGCCAGAGTGGTGTAATGGCTTATAATGTCTCTGTATGGTGATGGTAATTAGGTCAACGGTGTCTCCTACCTGGGGACGGCCGGACTCCTGGCTCTTGGCTCACTTGCAATAAATGTAGTGTAGTGATAGTAGGAGTAATAGAGGGATTTTGCAGCAGAAATTGAGGTCCAGACCATTAGGTGAAGTTCAAACTTGTCTTTACTGAAGGCAACTTTCATCCAAGTGGAATACAGCTTTGGTCTTGGGTCCCAGCAGGTATTGGCAATGGTTGGCAGGAATGAATCTTCTGCTCTATAAATCTGGAGCTTGCAGGAAAGGACGTCTGCTTTGTAGCTCTATACTGTGGCAGGCATTTGGCTTCTGCACTTTCTATATTCTGCTGTATGGGGACTGACTAGCTGAGGAGGAATATGACTTCTCCTGGGTCTCTGGACTTTACTCAGTTATATTCACAGGGCTTTCTTACTGGAACTGGAGGTTTTACAGCAAGACACGGAGGCTCCTATTGCTATCTCTTCCTTTACTGTCCACCAATAGCAGCAAAGAAAATTTACATCATAAACAATGTAACCATAGTCCCTCCCCAGACAGCCCCTATAACAGGCAGCTCCTCCTCTGGGTCTTCCTCTTTCTTTGCTGCTGCCACCAGATAAGTGCTGCATTTTTGTTCTCTCATTACTATAGTCCCTCAGATCTCATTGTGATCCACATGTTTTAGGGCATCATTGTTATTGTCTGTTATCTATATATATTGCTATATGGTTCCCCTTATTTTATGCTCTGGGGTTGATTTTGATCTGAGTGCTCCTCTTTTTTCGCCAGTTTCGGGGGTCCCCCCGTTATATTTCTTGTGCTCGGTTCCCTTATCTGTTTATAATTCTCTGTGCCTCCTTATCTACATTCGCTTGTTCATCATCCCCCCTTTACCTGCGCTCGGCGTCCACTTCTGTCCTTGGATCCTGGGCGCCCTGTGCTTCTCCTGCGCTTATCCCGGCGGCCATTTTGGATTGTTAGCCTCCCCACCTATCGCGGGATTTCGGCGGCCATCTTCAGTCCTCTCATTGCTGCGCTCCAGATCGGCTGCCGAATCTCCTGCTGCTTTGCTTTTGGGGTGATTAACCCCTACCTTACCTCTGCCGCTTTGCATTTGTGAGTACTGGGAAAGCCCTATAGACCATTTAGGCCCTATAGTCGCTTTCTTAGGGAGTTTATATCTGCATTATGTCGGCCCCTGATCAGCCTTCCACCCAGACCTACCCACATCCTCCTGAAGATGTTGAGGTTGAGAGGGATGACCCTCATTTCCTAGCCCTGCAGCAGTCTGTCTCCAGCGCTAAAATGGCTGCTATGGACTCCATGTCCACTATGTTATCTGCAACCATTTCTCAAGCCCTTGCTGCACACCCTCCTAGAGAGGCTCTGCAGACTGCCCCTCCAAGGGATCCGCCATCCAACGCCCTTGATGATCCTGTTTCACAGGACAATAGAACTGGTGTGCGTACTGCTACCCATGAGAGCGTGCTGGGATCACGCAAGAAAGCCTTGCCGCGCCAGGCAGAAAGGGCGCGTACGTGGAAATATGCTAGAGCACAACCGGGCACTGATTCTGACTCCGATAGGGGTTCAGACGTAGAGGCGTTTGCGGATCACAGCTATCCCTCTGATGAGGATGCTCCTGATCTAGGGTCGGACTCCAGGGGCCCCTTGCCCTCGACTTCCCTAGTCAAGGACTCGGCTTCTCCCGTGGTCAATTTAGCATCTGCCTTGGTAGACCCTTCTGGCGAAATCGTGTTCGACCCAGACGCCCTCCACCACCCTAGGTCGGCGGAGTGGCCTCCGTCGGACCATGTGGGCAAGTACCTGGAGTCCCGGGTTCGTCTCCCGCTGAGTAAAGAGGCTCGTAATAAGCTACATGTTGAGTGCCCAAGGCCCCTGGTTCCTAACAAGGTCTGCGACACTCCTGTGGTCGACCCTAAAATCACCCAGTTTTTAGCCAAGACTGGCTGGAACCCCCGTAAAGGTTTGGACTCCGCCTTACGGAGCTGTCAGGACAAGCTCCTTGATGTTTTCGACCCCCTAACTAAGCTGTTAGAAATAGCTGAGGCGGCCAGAGCAGAGGGCTCGCGGATAGACCCCGAAGAGCTTTGCGGTTGGGCCCAAAGAGCGATTTGTATCGCTGGTAACGCCAATACATCTTTGGCTATTGAACGGCGTAAGGCCATTCTTTTTAAGATGGACCCCAAGCTGGCCAACCTTGCCCTTACCGAGGCAGGTAAGGACACGCAGGGGCTATTATTCGGCAACTCTTTTATAAAAGATCCTCTATGCGTAGTGTTTCAAGGACGGGTCTCCACCAGGGCTGGCAGTAGCAGGGGCCGCCTGTCCGGCCGATCCGCTTTTCAAGCCCGTGGCGCGGGCCGAGGCTCCTTTCACCAGAGACCTCCTTTCCAGCTTTCCAGGATCAAAGAAGCTCCTCGCCTTTCCTTCCCGGCCAGAGGCGGCCATTGGCGTTCCAGGTCCTTCCGTGGGAACCCCAACTCCAGAAGACCTTTCGGTAAGTCTTCCCCCTGCGGGGGATTTTTCGGATCATTGCATCGGGGCAGACTCCGTCATTTTTTCCATGCCTGGTTAGACATTACATCCGACCCGTGGGTTTTGTCTACAGTCAAGGGGTTCCATATCGAGCTTATAGACTCCCCATACCACCTCCCCCCCCCCTTTTGCACTGTCAAGGCCCGATTGCTCTCTTGTAGACCTATAGCTTGTCAGTTTCCCGCAAGCGGGCTCCTCCTTCTCCTGGGAGAGTCCTCAGCAATATCTTTTTGGTTCAGAAGAAGGGCGGTCAGATGCGCCCGGTTATAAACCTTCGGGCTCTGAATTCCATAGTGCGCTATCGCCACTTCAAGATGGAGGGGATTCACCTCCTCAGGGATTTACTTTTTCTGGGGGACTGGATGGTGAAATTGGACCTCAAGGATGCTTACCTGATGGTGCCAATCTCTACTCAGTCCAGAGACCTTCTCAGTTTTCTATGGCGAGGGGAGACTTGGCGGTTCACTTGCCTTCCTTTCGGTCTGTCATCAGCTCCTTGGTGTTTCACCAAACTGATGCACCTGGCCATGTCTTGGCTTCGCAGTCAGGGCGTACGTTTGATTGTCTATCTGGATGACATTCTTATCATGCATTGTTCCAGGTTGACCTTGCTGGAGCATCTAGGCTGGACCTCGGATCTACTTTCACGCCTCGGTTTTCTCCTCAATCTGGAGAAGTCGTGCCTGATCCCTCTACAGAGGATGGAATTTCTGGGATTCACAGGGGATTCAGTGTCCGAATCCCTCAGCCTCCCGACGTCGAAGCTGCGCTCCATTCGGAAGGAGCTACGGCACGCCCTGTCTGCTCCTCAGTTGACCTTGCGACACCTAGCCCGCATCATTGGCCTGCTTGCCTCTTCCATCCAGGCGGTGTTTCCGGCTCCGCTGCATTATCGCGCCCTTCAACGTCTGAAGATCGCGCACTTTCGCTCAGGTGCAGTGTTTGCGGATACTGTGACCCTGGATTTGGAAGCCCGGGAAGAAGTCCACTGGTGGATCGACAACCTGGAGGCGTGGAATGGCAAGGCGATTTTCGGCCTTCAACCGGAATTTACGGTAGAGTCGGATGCGAGCCTACAAGGCTGGGGGGCCCACTGCAACGGTATCTCCACGGCGGCCGCTGGACGGCGGACGAGACGCGCCTTCACATCAATGCGCTGGAACTTCTGGCCACTTGGGATGTCTCTTTTGGTTTTGTCGTTTTTAGCTGCTTGGCCCAGCAATCCGGATCTTTCGTTGAGACAATTATCTGCCAAGTTGCTGGTGCTTTTCTGTCTTATCTCCTGTAAACGGGTTTCTGATGTTCGGGCTCTGGATCATGATGCCAGATCCTTCACTCCAGAAGGCGTCTCCTTCAATATCTCTAGACGCACCAAGACTAACATCAGGGAAGTTTCATATCCTAGTTTCCCGTCTTCTCCGGTTCTTTGTCCGGTGGCCTGCTTGCAGGAATACGAATCCCGGACGAGGGACTGGTCTAGGGTCACGACGTTCAGGGAGTATTATTTCCGTCCTCCTCTTCATATATTTGCTTCCGTGATTGCCCAGCTTTAAACTAGCAATAGGAGCCTCCGTGTCTTGCTGTAAAACTTATTGATTTTCCTAGTCTACGACGTAAAGTCATAGTTTTATTAAAGACACGGAAGCGAGTATTGCCCACCCTGGTTTGCGGCCCGCCCATTTACTTATTTATTCGGAGGAGGTTTTGTTTTGCTGGTGTTTATTTAATGTTATTGTAATTTAATAGATGGTTTTACGGTTCATTGCCGTTTATCAACTGCCTGACTTGATTTGTTTCAGCCTGGTATTTACTCTTGCCATGTTCTTTATTTTCTTTTCAGGATGAGATTCCGCTGACTTCAAGGATCTACGTCCTTCTGTTTTTTCTTCAGAAGTGTTAGCCACGTTGGCTTCGGTTGTGAGGTTCGGTTGGAGCTGTGATGTTTCGCTTCCAGTTTCCGGTTCTAGTTGACGGTTCCAGTTGGTTTCCAGTGATGGTGTCAGGTGTCCAAAGAAAGAGGAAGACCCAGAGGAGGAGCTGCCTGCTATAGGGGCTGTCTGGGGAAGGACTATGGTTATTATGGTTACATTGTTCATTATGTAAATTTTCTTTGCTGCTATTGGTGGACAGTAAAGGAAGAGATGGCAATACTCGCCTCCGTGTCTTTAATAAAACTATGACTTTACGTCGTAGACTAGGAAAATCAATAAGTTGTCCGCTGTTTCATCCAGCTGAGACTGCAGGGCTGGGGACTGCTGGGGGTGGCAGAGCTCTGCGAGGCCTCTGGAGGTGGCAGAGCTCTGGGAGGACTGCTGGAGGTGGCAGAGCTCTGCGGGGACTCCTGGGGGTGGCAGAGCTCGGCCGGGACTTCTGCGGGTGGCAGAGCTCTGTGGGACTGCTGGAGGTGGCAATGCTCTGCGGGGCTGCTGGAGGTTCCGCTTACAGGCTGCAATAAAAATAGAACAGAGAAAAAATACATTTGTGTGCATGGTGCGACACCGCAGAGCATGCGCTATTTTTGCCAGTGATCGTGCACCTTAAATCCATGCACACAACACGGATCGTTACTAGGAGATGCTCTGGAAACCAATTGAATGGAAATGATGCACAGAGGGCAAAAACAGACGCACGGATCTTGTCAATTTAGGCTTCATTCACATTTCTGTTTTTCACTGACGTGATGTCACATTTTCCACGGACAGCCCAGTTACCCACTGATTTGAGACATGCACTACTTTGGCCCATAATGTGGACTAGAGATGAGCGAATTTCTCAAAAATTTGGTCGGTTCGCTGAATTTTTTTGAAAAGATTCGATTTGATCCGAATTTAAGTGCAGCGAATTGTGTTAAAAAACATCTATTTCCTGGCTGCAGAGAGCCTGTATAGTGGTGTAGAACACTGTGCCTTGCAGTAACACGCATAGGGAGTCTACTGTGGTAGTGAAATAATACTGCGAGTCCGTATGACAAGCGTCGCTCTCAATATCACTGCACACTTCACTTATTTGGGCATTCACGGAGCCAAAACTGACCAAATAACTCAAGTATGAACTCAGCCTTACAGGTCGATGTTAACGTCAAGAAGAAGCGCACTCCTTTTACACTGTCGCCAGCTGATTCCACATAGATGTCAACAGAACCTGTTCTATTAAACGCTTATACAAGTAGAGCCCCCGACAGAGTGGAGAGGGGGTCAGCAGCAAGTTTGTGTTGACGTCACTGATTATTTTGCCCTTCCTCTGATCCGTCAAAACAATAACCCACAAAAAACGGATCCTGTCTGTGGAGCATCCGCCTTCACTCGGTCAGCATTTGCTCAACAATCCATCAGTATTGACAGATCAGAAGAAGGGTCAAATAAATGATGTCAGCCAGGCCGAAAAGCAAAATAGTGGCCCTGTCATGAAGTGGGGGTGGGAGGGTGGGGACAGCATGAGAAGTCCACAGAGTGGCCCTATGACATAATGAAGAGATGGAAGCAGCATGAGAAGGCCACAGAGTGGCACAATGGCAGAGTCTAGAGGTGGCGGCAGCATCAGGAGACCACAGAGCGGCACAATGACAGTCTGGAGGTGGCGGGGGCAGCAGCATCAGCGACGGCGGGTGAATAAAGCTGCTCATCAGCGACTCTAGACTCAGGCTGCTGCTGATGGAGCTGGTACTGCTCCTGCCACAGTCCCCAGCAGCCATGGCAGTGGTACTTGAGAGCAGAGGGCCCCCCTGGTCAGACCTGCAAGAGGATGGACGATGGCACAGATAGGCAGCGGCCAACTGACTACATAGGATATCTCTTTAGTAGTTCAGTTTGTCCTCCCTCTCAGTGGGTGTAAAAAAAAAAAAAGAAGAAAAAAAAAAAGGCCCCTATTTTGGACCGGTAGCGAGGGTCCAAAAAGGTGGAGAGCCAGAAGTCATCCCTCTGACAAATGATGACAATTCGGCTGTCACTACGCAAGCAAGTGAGCATGAAGTGGGCTATTTGTGCAATTGACTAGGAGGGACTCCGTGCCTCCATCTCCACTGCATACTGCGACGGCGTGCCTGGATCATCTGCCTCGTCTTCCTCATCTCCTTCTTTCTCCTCTGGCTCCTCCTCTCTTCTCACTTGTGTGGAAAAACCACCCATTTCGCTACACATTGCTTGTGCTCCAATGTCCTCCTCCTTCTCCTCCAGTTCAGCCCCCACAGGGCTCATGTGGCCTTGAGATAGAGGCACCACGTCTCCAGTCCCCTGACCAGCCAGATTTACCAGCATCTGTTCCAGGACATGAAGCAGTGGAATGACATTGTTCATCCCATAGTCCTGGCGACTGACAAATAACGTGGCCTCCTCAAAGGGCCTAAGCAAATTGCAGGTGTCATGCATGAGCTGCCACTGGCTGACATCGAAGTTACACAGGGGAGTACTCCTATCTGCTTGGATCATCAAGAAATTGTTTATGGCCTTTCCTTGTTCATATAGTCGGTGCAACATAAGGAGGGTAGTATTCCAACATGTGGAATGTCGCATATGAGCATATGTTGGGGGATGTCGTTCTGCCGCTGCAGTTCAAGGAGGGTGTGCTTTGCGGTGTACGAGTGGCTGAAGTGCATGCAAGTGTCCTGGCCATTTTTAGGATGTCTTTCAGATGGGTGGAAGACATCAGGAACCGCTTCTTGACAACCAGATTGAACACCTGTGCCGTGCAGGGCACATGGCTCAGCTTTCCTTGACGCAGCGCCGACCCCATGTTCTTCCCGTTGTCGGTCACCATAGTTCCAATTTTGAGTTGTCGCGGTGAAAGCCATGATTCGATTTCTTAAGGAATCACACGGAGAAGTCCCCCCCCCCCGTGTGTCTCCGTTCGCTCAGGCAAATAAGGTGCAGAACAGCGTGACACCGCCGAGCCCTGCACATGTGGTATGCTGGAGGGGCACTGTGAATTGTCCCTGCAGTGGAGGCTGAGGACACGGTAGAGGATGAGGAGGCAGAAGCGGACATTGTCGCAGGACCAATGGCGTGAGAACATGGGGGCAGAAGCGGCGTCACCTGGCCAAGTTGCTGGTGTGGCTGTGCATGAACCACATTCACCCAGTGGGCCATAAGACATGTACTGTCCCTGACCGTAGTTACAGCTCCACACGTTGGCGATGCCGCGCACTTTGACAGACACTGACAGGCTCAAGGACTGGCCCACCTTCTGATCTACATACTGTATGTGTGCAGGGCTGGTACTGCCTTTTTGGCAAATAAATGACGGCTTGGGACTCTCCACCTCGGCTCGGTACAAGAGTCCACCACTTGGAAAGGGAGGGACTGCAGCACTAGCAACTTGGACAGGAGCACATTCAGCTTCTGCACCATTGGATGAGTGCACACATACTGCTGTCTCTTGGCAATCGCTTTGGTGATCAATTGCTGATGGAATGACTGACGAGGAGTGGGAGGGCGAGGAGCAGGAGCATCAGGACCTGTAGATGATGGGAAGGACAGACAGCTCCCTTCGGCTGAGGTGGTGGAACCTTGACTGGCTGAAATCAGGTGCATGCCACTGGGGGATGCAGTGGTTGCTGCGGCAGGCTGGACCACCACATTAGAGCGACGGTTCTCTTAGGCCACTTTACAGTGACGCTGCATATGTTGACGCAGAGCCGTGGTGCCAGCATTGGCACCCTGGCCATGCTTAACCTTCTGCCCACAGATTCTACATATGGCCATGTTTACCTCCTCCAGAAGTTTTACAAAAAACTTTGTAATTTTACCCCCAACACTACGCACTGACTGCTACCGCCACTGCTTCCGTGAACCCGTGCACCACTACTTTCTGGGCAGTTAGGCTGCTGCGAAGTGGGTGGTCTACCCCGGGCACGTTTGGCTCTCTACCTCCCACAGCTGCCACTCTGCTGACTCCCGGCCACGCTAGCGACTTTCTGGCTCCGCCACTGACTAACGGGTTAGCTGCCACCCTCTTCTCCCGATGATAATGATGAAGCTCCTTCGTCACCCGGCTCCCAAGAGCGATCAGCTACATCATCATCATCGAGTACTGTCTGCACGTCACTGATGTCCTCAACGGTCTCAGGGTCAGGAACCTGACCGTTCGCAACACCAGCTCCCACACCACTCTCCTCATCACTACTTGCCCGCCTACCGGAGGAAGCAGTGGACTCCTCCACATCTTGGTTGGCCAGTAGCTGCTGACTGTACTCTAGTAGCTTGTCCTCGCTGTATAGTGGAGCCAGGGCCATCTATAATATTGATTGGACCCTGGGCAAAAATTTACTTAGGCCCCCTGGATCCCACCTTCCCACACCTTAGCAGGCAATCACGCCCTCCACCACAACACACACACACAAAAATCCACACATCTGGTAGAGTACAGTGAATGACTGTAAACACTTCCAGTTCTGAAGACTCCAGAGGCTCAGGATCAGTGCTCTGGGCAGCTGGGCTCAGGCTGGAAGTGGGCACCACTCTGCAGGAAGGAGACCGGGGCTCGGCTTACCCTAGCGTTACAGTGCACCCCAGCACCCCACAGTATGCAGTATAGAACCCTATAGTATACAGCACCACACAGTATGCAGTATAGCACCCTACACTATACAGTACCCCACAGTATATAGTAGAGCAGTATAGCAGCCCACAGTATACAGCACCCCACAGTATACAGCACCCCAAACTATACACGATACAGCCCCCCATACTATACAGTACAGCAGTATAGCACTCCACACTATACCGCACCCACAGTATACAGAATACAGACCCCCACAGTATACAGTACAGCAGTATAGCACTCCACAATATACAGCCCCCCACACTATACAGGCCCCCCACAGTATACAGACCCCCCATACTATACAGGCCCCCCACACTATACAGGCCCCCACAGTATATAGCCCCCCCACAGTATACAGGCCCCCATAGTATACAGCCCCCAACAGTATACAGCCCCCCACACAGTATACAGCCCCCACACTATACAGGCCCCACCACAGTATACAGGCCCCCCACACTATACAGGCCCCCCACAGCATACAGGCCCCCCCCACAGTATACAGGCCCCCACAGTATACAGGCCCCCACACAGTATACAGCCCACCACACAGTATACAGCCCCCCAACAGTATACAGGCCCCCACACAGTATACAGTCCCACACAGTATACAGCCCCCACAGTATACAGTCCCACACAGTATACAGCCCCCACAGTATACAGACCCCCACACAGTATACAGCACCCCACTATACAGTAGTTTACAGTATATTAACATAACAGCCCCTGTCACCTTTTTCTGTAATCTTCACACAAAAAAGCTCCACAGTTAACTTCTGCAACACTCCTGGTAGGACCTGTGATGACCTCATAGCCATGTGACCAGTAATTGCTAGGTTACTGGTCACATGGTGATGATGTCATCTAAGGTCCTAGATCACAACTTTAACACAGTACGATGCCTGGACTCAGTGCCGGCAGGCATGGCATGGCAGCAACCCATGTGTAGCTGACAGCTTGACACCCGGGGCAGCTGCCCCTTTTGCCGGCCCTGAGTGGAGCTGAGCCCACAGCATACAATACTTCTCTGGCTGAGGGAACAGAAAAGGACAGAGGCAGGTTGAGGACACAGGGTCGGCTCCCAGGCAATGCAAACTAAGGGTTGTGTCTGACAAACCCATCGACTCTTGGCTGGGGGTGTCTGATGTCGCTCGAAGATTGAGTCAGCCAATCAAGAACTGCTGGGTTGCTGGTCAAGACATGACCGCTAGATGACACCGGGAGCTCAGGCCTCTCTCTGCGACGCCTGCTGCCACGGCCCCTTACTCTGCTGCGACCTGTGCCTGTGCCAGAAACATTTACACCTCTGCCACTCCCCTGTGCAGGGTCTGGCACTTCTCTGTCTGACATACTGTTAGCTGAAATAAATAAAAAGAAAATTAAAACACCCCTAAAAACTGCAAATATATATTTCTTTTGCCACTAAACACCCCAAAAAACGTAAAATATATTTTACTTTTGCCAGTAATATATGGCAGAGGCTTTAGACAGGGCTTTAGAATATATAACTGCACCGCTGAACGGCAATTTGGCCCTAATTTTTTTCAACTTTTCCACTACACCTCCTCAGAAGTGGTAAGTCTGTGCCTATAGCCGACTGGACGGCTCCTGCTTATCGGAGGAGAGCAGCCGGCAGCTTGTACTCCCCCCCCATCCTGCTGACACGGCCAGACAGTCAGGTACAGCACCTATGCTGTTGGGGAGCACCGGCATCTGAGCTGTGATCTTCAGAGGAACCAGGTGGGTAGTTAGTGGTTTGTTTTTTATTTTTTTACTTCCTGTGAAGACGGCACATATCTGGCCCTAGCTACTGTGAGGGGGGCACGTATCTGGGCATAACTACTGTGAAGGAGCACATATCTGGGCATAACTACTGTGAGGGGGCACATATCTGGGCATAACTACTGTGAGAGGGCACATATCTGGGCATTGCAACTGTAAAAGGGGCACATATCTGGGCATAACTGTGAGGGGGCACAGTGTGGGCATTACTACTGTGTGCTGGCACAAAAGGGGACTAATTACAATGTGGAGGCATTAAGGGGACTGGGTGTTAGGGATCGACCAATATAGATTTTTTTTTAGAGCCGATACCGATAATCTGTGAACCTTCAGGCCGATAATTATTATCGATATTCTGTGCATTTTCATTTTTGAAAAAATAAAATAAATTCCTACACAAATCTGCTAAAAAAGGTTTATTGTTAACGTTTAGCTTTTCTTTTGTAAATCTTTCTTTTTTATTTATACAATTTATATTATAATATATTTATAATATTTTGGTGTTTGTGTGTTTTTTTTTATTTTTTACTATTAGCCCCCTTAGGGGCTAGAACCCTTGTCCTATTCACCCTAATAGATCTCTATTAGGGTGAATAGGACCTCACACTCTCCTTGCCGCCCTGGACTTTGTGCACACAGCAGCAGGGGCGTCAGTAGCGTCCTGGCTGTCATGGTAACCGATCGGAGCCCCGCGATTACACTGCTGGGGCTCCTATCAGAAGCTGCCACCAATGAGAAGGGGGGGGGGGAGTAGGGGACCCTGTGGCCACTGCCCCAATGAGAAGGGGGGGGGAGTAGGGGACCCTGTAGCCACTGCCACCAATGACTAATACTGGGTGGGGGGTGCACTGTGCAAGCAATGTTTTTAATACTGGGGTTGGGGGGGGGGCCGCACTGCTCCACCAATGAAGATAACTCGCCCATTAATTCAAACACAGGAGATGTGAGCTGGCTGCAGAATCATATAGCCGCACCCGACCTCTATGAGCAGTAGCTGCGATCCGCGGCAGTTAACCTCTCTGGTGCGGCAGGGGTCAAATGCTGCGGATCGCAGCTACTAGTCATAGAGGTCGGGTGCGGCTATATGATTCTGCAGCCAGCTCACATCTCCTGTTAAATTTGAATAATTGAGTTAAAGGGTTTGTCTTATCATAGACAATGGGGGTATATTGCTAGGATATGCCCCCATTGTCTTATAGGTGCGGGTCCTACCTCTGGATCCCACACCTATATCGAGAACGGAACCCCGCAAGGTGGTGGCTGGAGGACTCCAGTCCGGCCACCACCAAGCCGGCTCCCCATAGAAGTGAATGGAAGCTTACCGCGGATGCGCGGCCCCCGCTCCATTCATTTCTATGGGGTCGATGGAAATAGCCGAGCCAGCACTCGGCTATTTTCGCCGGCCCTATAGAAAATGAATAGAGGGCGGCTGCACATGCGCAGTTCGCTCTCCTTCACTTGCGGGGCTCAGTTCTCGATATAGGTGCAGGTCCCAGTGGTGGGATCCGCACCTATAAGACAATGGGGGAATATCCTAGCGATATGCCCCCATTGTCCATGATGAGACAACCCCTTTAACATCATTGGTGGCGCAGTGGCAACAGCCCCCCCCCCTCTTCTTCTCCCATTGGTGGCAGCGGCGGCAGCAGCACATGGGGGGGAGGGAGACACTGCTTCCTTCTACCCTGTGCAGCTGAGGGAACACGGATCGCATTGAGAGCAGCGCGTTATCGGCATATCGGCAAGGTTAGATGCCAATACCGATAACTTTGAAAATCCTTAATATCGGCCGATAATATCGGTAAAACCGATAATCGGTCGATCCCTACTGGGTGTGTATGGTTATGCTTTGGGCGGAGTTAGAGGCGTGGCCTAATATGAAAACAATTGCTGCACATATTGCCCCTTGTTGGGAGGTGCGGCACTTTATTCCTCATCAGGGGTTAACACTGAACGCGTTTGCTGATGAGTAGTTTATGAATGCAGTTTTCTATGAAAATGATAATGGGCGCTGGGCGTGTGGGGCTCATCTATCACACCTGAATGACAGAGAGCAATGGTTAGAATTACCGCCTGCAGTACTCGGCATCAGCCAGCAGAGGGAGACAGAGTCCTGAAACAGACACAAAGGCCAGCAGATTGTGCACATGTCATCTCCTGGAGGGAGGGGGTGCAGAGATCTGGTGTTGCCCGATGAATGCTGAAGGTGTAATACATTAAGTGCGGGATTTACCGGCGTAATTCACCAGCACGAGTTTTGTATGCATTTTGTTGATGTAGCAGAGCTGAGTTGGGCAAGTGGGGATTCTGTGTTATTTTGTCTCAGCCCAAATAATTCCAGCCCGGCTATATCCATACACGATGATCCAAAGCAGGCAGATGACCCGTCTGATGCAGTCTCTGCCTGAACGCGGGTGGACTCACAGCATCACGGATCCCCTACGCCAGGGGTCAGCAAACTCTGTCACTCCAGCTGCTGTGCAACTACAATTCCCAGCATGCTCCATGCATTTCTATGGGAGTGCAGAGAAAATTAAAGCCCCTTTCACACGGGCGTTGCGGAAGAGGTCCAGATGCATTGCGGGTAACCCACGCAAGTGCGCACGCAATTTCAGTCAGTTTTTTTCTGCGCGAGTGCAAAGCGTTTTAATGCGTTTTGCACACGCGTGATAAAAATTTGAATGTGGTATCCAGACCCGGACCCGGATTTCTTCACTGAAGTTCGGGTTTGGGTTCGGTGTTCTGCAGATTTGATCAATTTCCATTCTAACATAGTTATAAGGGAAAATAATAGCATTCTTAATACAGAATGCTTAGTAAAATGACCATTAAGGGTTAAAAAATAATGAAAAAATGACTCACCTGATCCACTTGATCGCGCAGCCGGGATCCTCTTCTTTGTTCTTCTTGAAGGACCTGCACTGACATCATCGCAGGTCCTGCAAGAAGACGATCCCGGCTGTGCGATCAAGTGGATCAGGTGAGTAATTTTTTTATTATTTTTTTAACCCTCAATGGTCATTATACTTAGTATTCTGTATTCAGAATACTATTATTTTCCCTTATAACCATGTTATAATGGAAAATGATAAAGCAAATGGACTTTATTGGGGTCCCGGGGCTCCTCCCTATTTATTCACATCATCTCCTTAGTAGAGTTGAGCGAACACCTGGATGTTCGGGTTCGAGAAGTTCGGCCGAACATCCCGGAAATGTTCGGGTTCGGGATCCGAACCCGATCCGAACTTCGTCCCGAACCCGAACCCCATTGAAGTCAATGGGGACCCGAACTTTTCGGCACTAAAAAGGCTGTAAAACAGCCCAGGAAAGAGCTAGAGGGCTGCAAAAGGCAGCAACATGTAGGTAAATCCCCTGCAAACAAATGTGGATAGGGAAATGAATTAAAATAAAAATTAAATAAATAAAAATTAACCAAAATCAATTGGAGAGAGGTTCCATAGCAGAGAATCTGGCTTCCCGTCACCCACCACTGGAACAGTCCATTCTCAGATATTTAGGCCCCGGAACCCAGGCAGAGGAGAGAGGTCCCGTAACAGAGAATCTGGCTTCATGTCAGCAGAGAATTAGTCTGCATGTCATAGCAGAGAATCAGGCTTCACGTCACCCACCACTGCAACAGTCCATTTTCATATATTTAGGCCCAGCACCCAGGCAGAGGAGAGAGGTCCCGTAACAGAGGATCTGGCTTCATGTCAGCAGAGAATTAGTCTGCATGTCATAGCAGAGAATGAGGCTTCACGTCAGCCACCACTGCAACAGTCCATTGGCATATATTTAGGCCCAGCACCCAGGCAGAGGAGAGAGGTCCCGTAACAGAGAATCTGGCTTCATGTCAGCAGAGAATCAGTCTGCATGTCATAGCAGAGAATGAGGCTTCACGTCAGCCACCACTGCAACAGTCCATTGGCATATATTTAGGCCCAGCACACACACAGGCAGAGGAGAGAGGTCCCGTAACAGAGAATCTGGCTTCATGTCAGCAGAGAATCAGTCTGCATGTCATAGCAGAGAATGAGGCTTCACGTCAGCCACCACTGCAACAGTCCATTGTCATAAATTTAGGCCCAGCACTAGTGTTGAGCGGCATGTCCCATATTCGAATTCGCGAAATTTTGTGAATATTCGAAAGAATATTCGTAAAATATTCGCGATTATTCAAATTCGTTATTATTTCGCATATGCGATAATTCGAATTTTCGCATCGCATAATACATATGCTATGCAAAATTCACATGTGCGCTAATGAAATCGCCTTACGAAGATTCGCAACTCAATTCAATCACTAATGTATGAATGCAATGCCCTTTGCCTCTGTTCTGGGACAAGTGTAGATATTCGCATGTGCGCTAATAAAATCGCCTTACGAAGATTCGCACCTCAATCACTTTCTAGGGAATGTGAGACTTTTGGGAATCAATCGAGATACAGTGGGGGGTGATGACAGTAGTTGACAGAGTACAGATCAATGTAATCTGTAAGGTGGAAAGTAAAATAAAAAATACGAATATTCGTAAATCGAATTTTACGAAGTTCTACGTATTCGCGAATATGGTGCTATACTATATGAATGCACAGGCCTTTGCCTCTCTGTTCTGGGGACAAGTGTAGATATTTGCATTTGCGTTAATAAAATCGCCTTACGAAGATTCGCAGCTCAATTCAATCACTAATGTATGAATGCAAAGCCCTTTGCCTCTGTTCTGGGACAAGTGTAGATATTCGCATGTGCGCTAATAAAATCGCCTTACGAAGATTCGCAACTCAATTCACTAATGTATGAATGCAAAGCCCTTTGCCTCTGTTCTGGGACGTGCCGATATTCGCATGTGCGCTAATAAAATCGCCTTACGAAGATTCGCGCCTCAATCACTTTCTAGGCAATGTGAGTAAGATCTGAGCTGTTGGACCTTTGGGAAACAATCAATTATATGTGTACTGTAATTTTGTGGGGGGGGGGGGAAAACAAAAAACTAATATTCGTTTTTACGAATATATAGCACTATATTCGACATATTCGCGAAATCGCGAAGTTGCGATATTCGCGAAAAAAATTTGCTTTTCGAATATTCGCTCTCAACACTACCCAGCACCCAGGCAGAGGAGAGAGGTCCCGTAACAGACAATCTGGCTTCATGTCAGCAGAGAATCAGTCTGCATGTCATAGCAGAGAATGAGGCTTCACGTCAGCCACCACTGCAACAGTCCATTGGCATATATTTAGGCCCAGCACACACACAGGCAGAGGAGAGAGGTCCAGTAACAGAGAATCTGGCTTCATGTCAGCAGAGAATCAGTCTGCATGTCATAGCAGAGAATGAGGCTTCACGTCACCCACCACTGCAACAGTCCATTGGCATATATTTAGGCCTAGCACACAGGCAGAGCAGAGAGGTCCCGTAACAGACGATCTGGCTTCATGTCAGCAGAGAATCAGTCTGCATGTCATAGCAGAGAATCAGGCTTCACGTCACCCACCACTGCAACAGTCCATTGGCATATATTTAGGCCTAGCACACAGGCAGAGCAGAGAGGTCCCGTAACAGACAATCTGGCTTCATGTCAGCAGAGAATCAGTCTGCATGTCATAGCAGAGAATCAGGCTTCACGTCACCCACCACTGCAACAGTCCATTGGCATATATTTAGGCCTAGCACACAGGCAGAGCAGAGAGGTCCCGTAACAGACGATCTGGCTTCATGTCAGCAGAGAATCAGTCTGCATGTCATAGCAGAGAATGAGGCTTCACGTCAGCCACCACTGCAACAGTCCATTGGCATATATTTAGGCCTAGCACACAGGCAGAGCAGAGAGGTCCCGTAACAGACAATCTGGCTTCATGACAGCAGAGAATCAGTCTGCATGTCATAGCAAAGAATGAGGCTTCACGTCAGCCACCACTGCAACAGTCCATTGGCATATATTTAGGCCCAGCACACACACAGGCAGAGGAGAGAGGTCCAGTAACAGAGAATCTGGCTTCATGTCAGCAGAGAATCAGTCTGCATGTCATAGCAGAGAATCAGGCTTCACGTCACCCACCACTGCAACAGTCCATTGGCATATATTTAGGCCTAGCACACAGGCAGAGCAGAGAGGTCCCGTAACAGACAATCTGGCTTCATGACAGCAGAGAATCAGTCTGCATGTCATAGCAGAGAATGAGGCTTCACGTCAGCCACCACTGCAACAGTCCATTGGCATATATTTAGGCCCAGCACCCAGGCAGAGGAGGGAGGTCCCGTAACAGACAATCTGGCTTCATGTCAAAAGAGAATTAGTCTGCATGTCATAGCAGAGAATCAGGCTTCACGTCAGCCACCACTGCAACAGTCCATTGGCATATATTTAGGCCTAGCACACAGGCAGAGGAGAGGTTCATTCAACTTTGGGTAGCCTCGCAATATAATGGTAAAATGAAAATAAAAATAGGATTGAATGAGGAAGTGCCCTGGAGTCCAATAATATATGGTTATGGGGAGGTAGTTAATGTCTAATCTGGACAAGGGACGGACAGGTCCTGTGGGATCCATGCCTGGTTCATTTTTATGAACGTCAGCTTGTCCACATTGGCTGTAGACAGGCGGCTGCGTTTGTCTGTAATGACGCCCCCTGCCGTGCTGAATACACGTTCAGACAAAACGCTGGCTGCCGGGCAGGCCAGCACCTCCAAGGCATAAAAGGCTAGCTCTGGCCACGTGGACAATTTAGAGACCCAGAAGTTGAATGGGGCCGAACCATCAGTCAGTACGTGGAGGGGTGTGCACACGTACTGTTCCACCATGTTAGTGAAATGTTGCCTCCTGCTAACACGTTGCGTATCAGGTGGTGGTGCAGTTAGCTGTGGCGTGTTGACAAAAGTTTTCCACATCTCTGCCATGCTAACCCTGCCCTCAAAGGAGCTGGCCGTGACACAGCTGCCTTGGCGACCTCTTGCTCCTCCTCTGCCTTGGCCTTGGGCTTCCACTTGTTCCCCTGTGACATTTGGGAATGCTCTCAGTAGCGCGTCTACCAACGTGCGCTTGTACTCGCGCATCTTCCTATCACGCTCCAGTGCAGGAAGTAAGGTGGGCACATTGTCTTTGTAGCGTGGATCCAGCAGGGTGGCAACCCAGTAGTCCGCACAGGTTAAAATGTGGGCAACTCTGCTGTCGTTGCGCAGGCACTGCAGCATGTAGTCGCTCATGTGTGCCAGGCTGCCCAGGGGTAAGGACAAGCTGTCCTCTGTGGGAGGCGTATCGTCATCGTCCTGCCTTTCCCCCCAGCCACGCACCAGTGATGGACCCGAGCTGCGTTGGGTGCCACCCCGCTGTGACCATGCTTCATCCTCATCCTCCTCCACCTCCTCCTCATCCTCGTCCTCCTCGTCCTCCAGTAGTGGGCCCTGGCTGGCCACATTTGTACCTGGCCTCTGCTGTTGCCAAAAACCTCCCTCTGAGTCACTTCGAAGAGACTGGCCTGAAAGTGCTAAAAATGACCCCTCTTCCTCCTCCTCCTCCTCCTGGGCCACCTCCTCTTCCATCATCGCCCTAAGTGTTTTCTCAAGGAGACATAGAAGTGGTATTGTAACGCTGATAACGGCTGTCATCGCCACTGGCCATGTTGGTGGAGTACTCGAAACAGCGCAACAGGGCACACAGGTCTCGCATGGAGGCCCAGTCATTGGTGGTGAAGTGGTGCTGTTCTGTAGTGCGACTGACCCGTGCGTGCTGCAGCTGAAACTCCACTATGGCCTGCTGCTGCTCGCACAGTCTGTCCAGCATGTGCAAGGTGGAGTTCCACCTGGTGGGCACGTCGCATATGAGGCGGTGAGCGGGAAGGCCGAAGTTACGCTGTAGCGCAGACAGGCGAGCAGCAGCAGGATGTGAACGCCGGAAGCGCGAACAGACGGCCCGCACTTTATGCAGCAGCTCTGACATGTCGGGGTAGTTGTGAATGAACTTCTGCACCACCAAATTCAGCACATGCGCCAAGCAAGGGATGTGCGTCAAATTGGCTAGTCCCAGAGCTGCAACGAGATTTCGCCCATTATCACACACCACCAGGCCGGGCTTGAGGCTCACCGGCAGCAACCACTCGTCGGTCTGTTGTTCTATACCCCGCCACAACTCCTGTGCGGTGTGGGGCCTGTCCCCCAAACATATGAGTTTCAGAATGGCCTGCTGACGTTTACCCCGGGCTGTGCTGAAGTTGGTGGTGAAGGTGTGTGGCTGACTGGATGAGCAGGTGGAAGAAGAGGAGGAGGAAGCCGAGAAGGAGGAGGTGGCAACAGGAGGCAAAGAATGTTGCCCTGCGATCCTTGGCGGCGGAAGGACGTGCGCCAAACAGCTCTCCGCCTGGGGCCCAGCTGCCACTACATTTACCCAGTGTGCAGTTAGGGAGATATAGCGTCCCTGGCCGTGCTTACTGGTCCACGTATCTGTGGTTAGGTGGACCTTGCCACAGATGGCGTTGCGCAGTGCACACTTGATTTTATCGGATACTTGGTTGTGCAGGGAAGGCACGGCTCTCTTGGAGAAGTAGTGCCGGCTGGGAACAACATACTGTGGGACAGCAAGCGACATGAGCTGTTTGAAGCTGTCTGTGTCCACCAGCCTAAATGACAGCATTTCATAGGCCAGTAGTTTAGAAATGCTGGCATTCAGGGCCAGGGATCGAGGGTGGCTAGGTGGGAATTTACGCTTTCTATCAAATGTTTGTGAGATGGAGAGCTGAACGCTGGCGTGTGACATGGTTGAGACGCTTGGTGACGGAGGTGGTGGTGGTGGTGTTGGTGGTACATCCCCTGTTTGCTGGGCGGCAGGTGCCAACGTTCCTCCAGAGGCGGAGGAAGAGGCCGAGGCGGCAGCAGCAGAATAGGCCGAGGCGGCAGCAGCAGAAGAGGTAGCAGGGGGAGCCTGAGTGACTTCCTTGGTTTTAAGGTGTTTACTCCACTGCAGTTCATGCTTTGCATGCAGGTGCCTGGTCATGCAGGTTGTGCTCAGGTTCAGAACGTTAATGCCTCGCTTCAGGCTCTGATGGCACAGCGTGCAAACCACTCGGGTCTTGTCGTCAGCACATTGTTTGAAGAAGTGCCATGCCAGGGAACTCCTTGAAGCTGCCTTTGGGGTGCTCGGTCCCAGATGGCGGCGGTCAGTAGCAGGCGGAGTCTCTTGGCGGCGGGTGTTCTGCTTTTGCCCACTGCTCCCTCTTTTGCTACGCTGTTGGCTCGGTCTCACCACTGCCTCTTCCTCCGAACTGTGAAAGTCAGTGGCACGACCTTCATTCCATGTGGGGTCTAGGACCTCATCGTCCCCTGCATCGTCTTCCACCCAGTCTTGATCCCTGACCTCCTGTTCAGTCTGCACACTGCAGAAAGACGCAGCAGTTGGCACCTGTGTTTCGTCATCATCAGAGACATGCTGAGGTGGTATTCCCATGTCCTCATCATCAGGAAACATAAGTGGTTGTGCGTCAGTGCATTCTATGTCTTTCACCGCTGGGGAAGGGCTAGGTGGATGCCCTTGGGAAACCCTGCCAGCGGAGTCTTCAAACAGCATAAGAGACTGCTGCATAACTTGAGGCTGAGACAGTTTCCCTGGTATGCATGGGGGTGATGTGACAGACTGATGGGGTTGGTTTTCAGGCGCCATCTGTGCGCTTTCTGCAGAAGACTGGGTGGGAGATAATGTGAACGTGCTGGATCCACTGTCGGCCACCCAATTGACTAATGCCTGTACCTGCTCAGGCCTTACCATCCTTAGAACGGCATTGGGCCCCACCATATATCGCTGTAAATTCTGGCGGCTACTGGGACCTGAGGTAGTTGGTACACTAGGACGTGTGGATGTGGCAGAACGGCCACGTCCTCTCCCAGCACCAGAGGGTCCACTAACACCACCACGACCATGTCCACGTCCGCGTCCCTTACTAGATGTTTTTCTCATTGTTATGGTTCACCACAACAACAAATATATTATTTGGCCCAATGTATTGTATTCAAATTCAGCGGGATATAAATTTGAGGCCTAGTATTTAGGCGCTGGGTGACCGGTATGGATTTAGTGACAGAATTAGACTTGGAAATGCACAGAAGCGTGTGTGTGTGAAGTTATTCTGAATGACCCTATGTGCACCTTGAATATTATATACCCTTTTAGGGATAGATTTCAAATAGCTCTGATATAGCAGAAACCACTAAATTATGAAATTGCTAAATTGGGAATTGTATTTCAACCCAGAACAAAAAATGTGCTTTGACGGACACTAAATAACTTTCCCAGCCACAACAGGACAGCGGTAACGAGAGATTTAGCAGGATATAAATTTGAGGCCTAGTATTTAGGCGCTGGGTGACAGGTATGGGTTTAGTGACAGAATTAGACTTGGAAATACACAGTAGCGGGTGTGTGTGAAGTTATTCTGAATGACCCAATGTGCACCTTGAATATTATATACCCTTTTAGGGATAGATTTCAAATAGCTCTGATATAGCAGAAACCACTAAATTATGAAATTGCTAAATTGGGAATTGTATTTCAACCCAGAACAAAAATGTGCTTGACGGACACTAAATAACTTCCCAGCTACAACAGGACAGCGTAACGAGAGATTTAGCGGGATATAAATTTGAGGCCTAGTATTTAGGCGCTGGGTGACAGGTATGGGTTTAGTGACAGAATTAGACTTGGAAATACACAGTAGCGGGTGTGTGTGAAGTTATTCTGAATGACCCAATGTGCACCTTGAATATTATATACCCTTTTAGGGATAGATTTCAAATAGCTCTGATATAGCAGAAACCACTAAATTATGAAATTGCTAAATTGGGAATTGTATTTCAACCCAGAACAAGAAATGTGCTTGAACGGACACTAAATAACTCGCCCAGCTACAGCACTAGGGACAGATTTAGCGGGATATAAATTTGAGGCCTAGTATTTAGGCGCTGGGTGACAGGTATGGGTTTAGTGACAGAATTAGACTTGGAAATACACAGTAGCGGGTGTGTGTGAAGTTATTCTGAATGACCCAATGTGCACCTTGAATATTATATACCCTTTTAGGGATAGATTTCAAATAGCTCTGATATAGCAGAAACCACTAAATTATGAAATTGCTAAATTGGGAATTGTATTTCAACCCAGAACAAGAAATGTGCTTGAACGGACACTAAATAACTCGCCCAGCTACAGCACTAAGGACAGATTTAGCGGGATATAAATTTGAGGCCTAGTATTTAGGCGCTGGGTGACAGGTATGGGTTTAGTGCCAGAATTAGACTTGGAAATACACAGTAGCGGGTGTGTGTGAAGTTATTCTGAATGACCCAATGTGCACCTTGAATATTATATACCCTTTTAGGGATAGATTTCAAATAGCTCTGATATAGCAGAAACCACTAAATTATGAAATTGCTAAATTGGGAATTGTATTTCAACCCAGAACAAGAAATGTGCTTGAACGGACACTAAATAACTCGCCCAGCTACAGCACTAGGGACAGATTTAGCGGGATATAAATTTGAGGCCTAGTATTTAGGCGCTGGGTGACAGGTATGGGTTTAGTGCCAGAATTAGACTTGGAAATACACAGTAGCGGGTGTGTGTGAAGTTATTCTGAATGACCCAATGTGCACCTTGAATATTATATACCCTTTTAGGGATAGATTTCAAATAGCTCTGATATAGCAGAAACCACTAAATTATGAAATTGCTAAATTGGGAATTGTATTTCAACCCAGAACAAGAAATGTGCTTGAACGGACACTAAATAACTCGCCCAGCTACAGCACTAAGGACAGATTTAGCGGGATATAAATTTGAGGCCTAGTATTTAGGCGCTGGGTGACAGGTATGGGTTTAGTGACAGAATTAGACTTGGAAATACACAGTAGCGGGTGTGTGTGAAGTTATTCTGAATGACCCAATGTGCACCTTGAATATTATATACCCTTTTAGGGATAGATTTCAAATAGCTCTGATATAGCAGAAACCACTAAATTATGAAATTGCTAAATTGGGAATTGTATTTCAACCCAGAACAAGAAATGTGCTTGAACGGACACTAAATAACTCGCCCAGCTACAGCACTAAGGACAGATTTAGCGGGATATAAATTTGAGGCCTAGTATTTAGGCGCTGGGTGACAGGTATGGGTTTAGTGCCAGAATTAGACTTGGAAATACACAGTAGCGGGTGTGTGTGAAGTTATTCTGAATGACCCAATGTGCACCTTGAATATTATATACCCTTTTAGGGATAGATTTCAAATAGCTCTGATATAGCAGAAACCACTAAATTATGAAATTGCTAAATTGGGAATTGTATTTCAACCCAGAACAAGAAATGTGCTTGAACGGACACTAAATAACTCGCCCAGCTACAGCACTAAGGACAGATTTAGCGGGATATAAATTTGAGGCCTAGTATTTAGGCGCTGGGTGACAGGTATGGGTTTAGTGCCAGAATTAGACTTGGAAATACACAGTAGCGGGTGTGTGTGAAGTTATTCTGAATGACCCAATGTGCACCTTGAATATTATATACCCTTTTAGGGATAGATTTCAAATAGCTCTGATATAGCAGAAACCACTAAATTATGAAATTGCTAAATTGGGAATTGTATTTCAACCCAGAACAAGAAATGTGCTTGAACGGACACTAAATAACTCGCCCAGCTACAGCACTAAGGGACAGATTTAGCGGGATATAAATTTGAGGCCTAGTATTTAGGCGCTGGGTGACAGGTATGGGTTTAGTGCCAGAATTAGACTTGGAAATACACAGTAGCGGGTGTGTGTGAAGTTATTCTGAATGACCCAATGTGCACCTTGAATATTATATACCCTTTTAGGGATAGATTTCAAATAGCTCTGATATAGCAGAAACCACTAAATTATGAAATTGCTAAATTGGGAATTGTATTTCAACCCAGAACAAGAAATGTGCTTGAACGGACACTAAATAACTCGCCCAGCTACAGCACTAAGGACAGATTTAGCGGGATATAAATTTGAGGCCTAGTATTTAGGCGCTGGGTGACAGGTATGGGTTTAGTGCCAGAATTAGACTTGGAAATACACAGTAGCGGGTGTGTGTGAAGTTATTCTGAATGACCCAATGTGCACCTTGAATATTATATACCCTTTTAGGGATAGATTTCAAATAGCTCTGATATAGCAGAAACCACTAAATTATGAAATTGCTAAATTGGGAATTGTATTTCAACCCAGAACAAGAAATGTGCTTGAACGGACACTAAATAACTCGCCCAGCTACAGCACTAAGGACAGATTTAGCGGGATATAAATTTGAGGCCTAGTATTTAGGCGCTGGGTGACAGGTATGGGTTTAGTGCCAGAATTAGACTTGGAAATACACAGTAGCGGGTGTGTGTGAAGTTATTCTGAATGACCCAATGTGCACCTTGAATATTATATACCCTTTTAGGGATAGATTTCAAATAGCTCTGATATAGCAGAAACCACTAAATTATGAAATTGCTAAATTGGGAATTGTATTTCAACCCAGAACAAGAAATGTGCTTGAACGGACACTAAATAACTCGCCCAGCTACAGCACTAAGGACAGATTTAGCGGGATATAAATTTGAGGCCTAGTATTTAGGCGCTGGGTGACAGGTATGGGTTTAGTGCCAGAATTAGACTTGGAAATACACAGTAGCGGGTGTGTGTGAAGTTATTCTGAATGACCCAATGTGCACCTTGAATATTATATACCCTTTTAGGGATAGATTTCAAATAGCTCTGATATAGCAGAAACCACTAAATTATGAAATTGCTAAATTGGGAATTGTATTTCAACCCAGAACAAGAAATGTGCTTGAACGGACACTAAATAACTCGCCCAGCTACAGCACTAAGGACAGATTTAGCGGGATATAAATTTGAGGCCTAGTATTTAGGCGCTGGGTGACAGGTATGGGTTTAGTGCCAGAATTAGACTTGGAAATACACAGTAGCGGGTGTGTGTGAAGTTATTCTGAATGACCCAATGTGCACCTTGAATATTATATACCCTTTTAGGGATAGATTTCAAATAGCTCTGATATAGCAGAAACCACTAAATTATGAAATTGCTAAATTGGGAATTGTATTTCAACCCAGAACAAGAAATGTGCTTGAACGGACACTAAATAACTCGCCCAGCTACAGCACTAAGGACAGATTTAGCGGGATATAAATTTGAGGCCTAGTATTTAGGCGCTGGGTGACAGGTATGGGTTTAGTGCCAGAATTAGACTTGGAAATACACAGTAGCGGGTGTGTGTGAAGTTATTCTGAATGACCCAATGTGCACCTTGAATATTATATACCCTTTTAGGGATAGATTTCAAATAGCTCTGATATAGCAGAAACCACTAAATTATGAAATTGCTAAATTGGGAATTGTATTTCAACCCAGAACAAGAAATGTGCTTGAACGGACACTAAATAACTCGCCCAGCTACAGCACTAAGGACAGATTTAGCGGGATATAAATTTGAGGCCTAGTATTTAGGCGCTGGGTGACAGGTATGGGTTTAGTGCCAGAATTAGACTTGGAAATACACAGTAGCGGGTGTGTGTGAAGTTATTCTGAATGACCCAATGTGCACCTTGAATATTATATACCCTTTTAGGGATAGATTTCAAATAGCTCTGATATAGCAGAAACCACTAAATTATGAAATTGCTAAATTGGGAATTGTATTTCAACCCAGAACAAGAAATGTGCTTGAACGGACACTAAATAACTCGCCCAGCTACAGCACTAAGGACAGATTTAGCGGGATATAAATTTGAGGCCTAGTATTTAGGCGCTGGGTGACAGGTATGGGTTTAGTGCCAGAATTAGACTTGGAAATACACAGTAGCGGGTGTGTGTGAAGTTATTCTGAATGACCCAATGTGCACCTTGAATATTATATACCCTTTTAGGGATAGATTTCAAATAGCTCTGATATAGCAGAAACCACTAAATTATGAAATTGCTAAATTGGGAATTGTATTTCAACCCAGAACAAGAAATGTGCTTGAACGGACACTAAATAACTCGCCCAGCTACAGCACTAAGGACAGATTTAGCGGGATATAAATTTGAGGCCTAGTATTTAGGCGCTGGGTGACAGGTATGGGTTTAGTGCCAGAATTAGACTTGGAAATACACAGTAGCGGGTGTGTGTGAAGTTATTCTGAATGACCCAATGTGCACCTTGAATATTATATACCCTTTTAGGGATAGATTTCAAATAGCTCTGATATAGCAGAAACCACTAAATTATGAAATTGCTAAATTGGGAATTGTATTTCAACCCAGAACAAGAAATGTGCTTGAACGGACACTAAATAACTCGCCCAGCTACAGCACTAGGGACAGATTTAGCTGGATATAAATTTGAGGCCTAGTATTTAGGCGCTGGGTGACAGGTATGGGTTTAGTGCCAGAATTAGACTTGGAAATACACAGTAGCGGGTGTGTGTGAAGTTATTCTGAATGACCCAATGTGCACCTTGAATATTATATACCCTTTTAGGGATAGATTTCAAATAGCTCTGATATAGCAGAAACCACTAAATTATGAAATTGCTAAATTGGGAATTGTATTTCAACCCAGAACAAGAAATGTGCTTGAACGGACACTAAATAACTCGCCCAGCTACAGCACTAAGGACAGATTTAGCGGGATATAAATTTGAGGCCTAGTATTTAGGCGCTGGGTGACCGGTATGGATTTAGTGACAGAATTAGACTGGGATATGGCCAAAAAATAAACAGACTATTGCTGGTTAAATGCACTTGGTGTGACAGCTTCACCCTGATGTAGGCTTTAGCCAAAAAACAACCACACCATTGAGGGTTAAATGCACTTGGTGACAGGCGCAGCTTGCCCCTGATTTAGTATATGGCCAAAAAATGAACAGACTATTGCTGGTTAAATGCACTTGGTGTGACAGCTTCACCCTGATGTAGGCTTTAGCCAAAAAACAACCACACCATTGAGGGTTAAATGCACTTGGTGACAGGCGCAGCTTGCCCCTGATTTTGTATATGGCCAAAAAATGAACAGACTATTGCTGGTTAAATGCACTTGGTGTGACAGCTTCACCCTGATGTAGGCTTTAG
The DNA here is from genome assembly GCF_014858855.1 of Bufo gargarizans. NCBI lineage: Eukaryota > Metazoa > Chordata > Amphibia > Anura > Bufonidae > Bufo > Bufo gargarizans. Next base: position 364,029,031 of record NC_058085.1, read on the forward strand.
CCAAAAAACAACCACACCATTGAGGGTTAAATGCACTTGGTCGCAGCTTGTGCTGGCGCACCACAAGACACAAAATGGCCGCCGATCACCCCAGAAAAATGTGACTGACAAACGGTCTGGGCAGCCTAAAAACAGTGAGCAATTGAGGATCAGCAGCTCAATGATCCACAGCTGCAGATCGATCAGTTAATCAAGTCCTTTGGAGGAGTTAATCTGCCTAATCTCGCCCTACTGTCGCAGCCGCAACCTCTCCCTACGCTAATCAGAGCAGAGTGACGGGCGGCGCTATGTGACTCCAGCTTAAATAGAGGCTGGGTCACATGGTGCTCTGGCCAATCACAGCCATGCCAATAGTAGGCATGGCTGTGATGGCCTCTTGGGGCAAGTAGTATGACGCTTGTTGATTGGCTGCTTTGCAGCCTTTCAAAAAGCGCCAAGAAAGCGTCACAAAAGCGCGAAGAAAGCGACGAACACCGAACCCGAACCCGGACTTTTACGAAAATGTCCGGGTTCGGGTCCGTGTCACGGACACCCCAAAATTCGGTACGAACCCGAACTATACAGTTCGAGTTCGCTCATCCCTACTCCTTAGCAACCATCCGTGAAAATCGCATTGCATTCGCACTTGCTTGCGGATGCTTGTGATTTTCTCGCAGCCCCATTCACTTCTATGGGGCCTGCGTTGCGTGAAAAACTCAGAATATAGAACATGCAGTGATTTTCACGCAATGCACAAGTGATGTGTGAAAAACAACGCTTATGTGCACAGACTCATAGAAATGAATGGTACAGGATTCAGTGCGGGTGCAATGCGTTCACGTCACGCATTGCACCCGCGCAGAAAACTCACCCATGTGAAAGGGGCCTAAGCATGCATGCTGGGGGTTGTAGTTTCACAACAGCTGGAGTGACGGAGGTTGCCTCCCCCCGCCCTATGCTCTACTGTAAAATCTGCAGGAGTACCGGCCTCATTTACAAGCCGCGTACGTATTTCGGGTAGGAAATGTTTCGTGGTGCGGATTTTTCGGGGTGTAACAGGTTAATTTCTGCTGAGGATTTTTTTCCATTGATAATTTTTGTATAATTCACACAATTTGGTGCGGATTTTCCTCTGCAGATCTCCCGGCAGATTCCACCCTACGGCCTGCTCCCCATAGGACGAAGTGGCCGATGAAAATTCCACAGCAAATTCGACAAAGGTTGTGTTCAGACGTAGGATTCTGAGCGCAGATTCCGCGCTGAAAACCGGTCCGAATCTACGCTGAAACCGCCTCGCATTGTTTTCAATAGGAATCCGCGCCACAGTTCTTGCGGACTAGGGCTTCTGCTACGCGGTTTTCAAGAATGAGCTAAGAATGTACAGGTCCGTTCTTGTTGCAGTCACCTGCGGATCCCTCGCAAAACCGGAGCGGGAGCCCGCTCGCAGTTTAGCGCCATTCATCAGAGCAAAACCTAGAGCAGAATCCACAGCGCATTTCTGCTGTGGGACCGACCAAATCCTCCATCTGAACCCAAAGAATCCCCAGGGAAATCCGCGCCAAATCAGGAGGACTTTCCTCTGCAGATGTAAACGGTTAACCCTGAAAGCAGTGAACTCCTTCCCTTCTGATCCCCTGCCGCTCCCCTGCCCACTCTCTCCAGTCCTCCACCGGCTGCTGCATGACCTGTCGCCGACACCTGACTGACTCCGCAGAAGTTCTGTCCAGTGTGAACCTAACCTGAAAGGGACAGTGGGACACACTGGAAGGTAAATGGAGGTGGTCCATGATTTGGGCACCCCACCCCGTCCCGGTACAGAGGCAGGACCTCACCGGATGATTACCGGACACAGTGCGCTGAATGTAAACCTCCAACAAGCGCCATTCTAGTAGTTGGTCGGGGGCCACGCTTCTACCATGTAAGACCCCATATGGCTGCTGCAGTGCGATGTGGAAGATGTAGGGGGTCATTTATTATTACATATACGCCAACTTTTGGCGTTTATCTGTCGCAGATTCAGTCGCAAAGGGGATTTGTGGCCAAATCTGCATTTTTTTTACCCCGTTCACGCTAGGTCTAAAAAAGGGGGCGTTCCGGACGTCTCATTTATTATTTTCTATGCAGCAAAGGAGCGGTCTTAGATTTAGGCCGGCGGTGGATGCGCCTAAGTTATGTAGAGGCCGACGCCAGGGGTATTTAGACCGGCGTCTAAACCGCCAGTCTTAGTAAATGACCCCCGTAGTGTTTACACCAGCCTCCAGCTGCGGTCAGTGCGTCGTCCTGGAGGTTATACGGGTTCCCTATCCCTACCAGGCGGCTGATAGAGGTCACCGTGTAAGCGTCCTACATGGCGACTACGTGCGTGAATCTCCTCTGAAATGAATGGGATGTTGCGGTGAACATATCCTTTTTATTTCCATGATTTGCCGTTTTCAAACTCTCTGCTTGTTGTAAGTGAACAGAGACATTCTTGTTTACATTCAGATGGTGCTATGTTCACACACACGTTACTTGCAAATCCACAAAGAAGAAATGCAGAATGACGATTTTGTAATGGCGAGAGTTAAAGGGAATCTGTCACCCCGATTTTGGACCATTGTCTGCAACATGAGCGGTGCTGCAGAGACGGCGTCCAGGTCACTATTTTTTATTTTCCTGCTGCGCCCCCGTTCCTCCGCTGTCAGAGCTGCATTGAAATACATTGTCAGGACTGCTGCGCATGCGCACAGGAGTCCTCTACGTGATGTTAGAGCAGCACAGCAGTCCAGACTGTGGATTTCACTGCAGCTTTGAGCGCTGACAGCGGAGGATCCAGGGGCGGTAGGAATATAAGAAATAGTGATCTGGACGCAGTCTCTGCAGGCAGGGCCGGTTTTAGACAAAATGTCGCCCTGGGCAAAATCTAAAGGGAGGGCCCACATCTTGTAGTAATGTGCTAAAAACACAGTCCGACACCCCCGCCGATCAGCTGTTTGAGGAGACGGCGCGTGCTGTTCACTGCTGCTGTCCTATAGACCTACAGCAGCAGAGCAGGAAGAGAGAAGGGAGACGGCGCGTGCGCACAGCGTCTCCTCAAACAGCTGATCGTTGGGAGTACCAGGTGTCAGACCCCCACCGATCTAATATTGATGACCTACCCTAAGGATAGGTCATCAATATGAAAAAACCCAGAGAACCTCTTGAAGCTACCCCCAATACTGTGCCTGTTTTGCTCCCCCCCCCCCATGTCCACAAACACTATACTATACACCCAGACTGCCCTCATTAGTAATGGTGCCCCCAATAGTGATAATACCCCCCAAGATAGCCCCCATTAGTAGCAATAACCTTCCTATTGCGTCCAATAATAATAACACCCCTACAGTACCCTAGTATTAATAATATAACCATAATGCTCCCAGTGGCTCTAATGTCCCCCAGTAGTTCCAATATATAATGCTTCCCCCCATAGTTCCAATATACATATATAATGTTCCCCCGTAGTGCCAGTATGTATATAATGCTCCTCCATTCCTCCCCAGTAGTGCCAGGTATATATGATAATCTCCTTCTCCCCATCCCTGGTGCCCCCAGCAGTGTGGACATTTTGCATTTTGCGTCCCCCCGCCAGTGTCTGTGATGCAGACCACAGTTTTATCTGTGGCTTGTGTTGCTGCGTCCTGATGCATGCGGTCCCAATGACATCACCGCTCCTGCTACGGGTCTCACGTGATGACGTCATCATGCGAGACCCAGAGCAGGAGGTTGCAGTGATGTCATTGTGGCTTCTCGCTCTATTCTAACGCCTCACAGGCTTGTGAAGTTGGACGGCCGTGAGTGCGCCTCCCTTTATGGGGCGAGAAGTGTCGCCCTAGGCGGATCACTACCCTCCCCTATCCATCATCCCAGCCCTAATTCAGAGCACATTACGTCAGGAGTTATAACAGGAGAGGACTATAACTCCCAGCATGTCTAAGCCATTAGTATAGAATATCAGAGCACATTACAGAGGGATGTATAAGAGAAGACTACAACTCCCAGCATGTCCAAGCCGTTATTATATAATATAAGTGTACATTATAAGAGGAGGTATACAACTCCCAGCTAGTGTTGAGCGAACTTGTGTTTTAAGTTCTGCGTTCAAAGTTCGTGTTATCGAATAATCCTGATATGGATTCCAAATTCTGTATAGTCCGTGGTAGCAGAATCCATAACGGGATTCTTCGATAACCTGAACCCGAACAAGTTCACTCAACACTACTCCCAGCATATCCAGGGTGTTGTAATGAACCCTGATATTATATAATAATGACATGCTGAGAGTTGTAGTCCTCTCCTTTTATACCTCCTCTCGTAATGTACTTTGATATTACATAACAGGAGGTATAAGAGTAGAGGACTGCAACTCCCAGCATGTTTCTTGCACTTACATTGAATCCATACTTCTTCACATGCATGGCTGGTCTTCTTCATTACTTGACTGCACTGCTGAGCACCGCCTACTGTTCTGGTCACATGATGGTGAGGTCATCGCAGGTCCTTCACCCCTCTTCTCTGCTGAGCTCAGCCTCCTGTTCTGGTCACATGATGGTGAGGTCATCACAGGTCCTTCACCCCTCTTCTCTGCTGAGCTCAGCCTCCTGTTCTAGTCACATGATGGTGAGGTCATTGCAGGTCCTTCACCCCTCTTCTCTGCTGAGCTCAGCCTCCTGTTCTAGTTACATGATGGTGAAGTCATCGCAGGTCCTTCACCTCTCTTCTCTGCTGAGCTCAGCCTCCTGTTCTGGTCACATGATGGTGAGGTCATCGCAGGTCCTTCACCCCTCTTCTCTGCTGAGCTCCGTCTCCTGCATCTGACATTATCGCAGGTCCTGTCAGCACTAAGGTAATGATTTCTCTTGTATGTGAGGAAGGAGACCGTACTCTGCATTGTAAAGTTCAGCTGTTCACCCGTTTGCTTCCTTGGACGATCAGCCGAACAGCAGCACTGAAGCAGGGGGCCCCTTAGACAATGCCCCCCCCCCCTCCCCAACGCTGGCCCTGTCTGCAGGACTGCTCATGTATTACTGCAGATAATGGTCCAAAATCGGGGGGGAGGGGGGGGGGGGACAGGTTCCCTTTAAATCCATAGTAAAATCTGACACCTTTCCTTATCAGGAACATACGGGAAAATACCGTTCACTTTCATGGCAGAATCAATCCCATATAAAACTTCTCACAGGAGTTATAACAGGAGAGGACTATAACTCCCAGCATGTCTAAGCCATTAGTATAGAATATCAGAGCACATTACAGAGGGATGTATAAGAGAAGACTACAACTCCCAGCATGTCCAAGCCGTTATTATATAATATAAGTGTACATTATAAGAGGAGGTATACAACTCCCAGCTAGTGTTGAGCGAACTTGTGTTTTAAGTTCTGCGTTCAAAGTTCGTGTTATCGAATAATCCTGATATGGATTCCAAATTCTGTATAGTCCGTGGTAGCAGAATCCATAACGGGATTCTTCGATAACCTGAACCCGAACAAGTTCACTCAACACTACTCCCAGCATATCCAGGGTGTTGTAATGAACCCTGATATTATATAATAATGACATGCTGAGAGTTGTAGTCCTCTCCTTTTATACCTCCTCTCGTAATGTACTTTGATATTACATAACAGGAGGTATAAGAGTAGAGGACTGCAACTCCCAGCATGTTTCTTGCACTTACATTGAATCCATACTTCTTCACATGCATGGCTGGTCTTCTTCATTACTTGACTGCACTGCTGAGCACCGCCTACTGTTCTGGTCACATGATGGTGAGGTCATCGCAGGTCCTTCACCCCTCTTCTCTGCTGAGCTCAGCCTCCTGTTCTAGTTACATGATGGTGAGGTCATCGCAGGTCCTTCACCCCTCTTCTCTGCTGAGCTCAGCCTCCTGTTCTGGTCACATGATGGTGAGGTCATCGCAGGTCCTTCACCCCTCTTCTCTGCTGAGCTCAGCCTCCTGTTCTGGTCACATGATGGTGAGGTCATCGCAGGTCCTTCACCCCTCTTCTCTGCTGAGCTCAGCCTCCTGTTCTAGTCACATGATGGTGAGGTCATCGCAGGTCCTTCACCCCTCTTCTCTGCTGAGCTCAGCCTCCTGTTCTAGTCACATGATGGTGAGGTCATCGCAGGTCCTTCACCCCTCTTCTCTGCTGAGCTCAGCCTCCTGTTCTAGTTACATGATGGTGAGGTCATCGCAGGTCCTTCACCCCTCTTCTCTGCTGAGCTCAGCCTCCTGTTCTGGTCACATGATGGTGAGGTCATCGCAGGTCCTTCACCCCTCTTCTCTGCTGAGCTCAGCCTCCTGTTCTGGTCACATGATGTGAGGTCATCGCAGGTCCTTCACCCCTCTTCTCTGCTGAGCTCAGCCTCCTGTTCTGGTCACATGATGTGAGGTCATCGCAGGTCCTTCACCCCTCTTCTCTGCTGAGCTCAGCCTCCTGTTCTGGTCACATGATGGTGAGGTCATCGCAGGTCCTTCACCCCTCTTCTCTGCTGAGCTCAGCCTCCTGTTCTAGTCACATGATGGTGAGGTCATTGCAGGTCCTTCACCCCTCTTCTCTGCTGAGCTCAGCCTCCTGTTCTAGTTACATGATGGTGAAGTCATCGCAGGTCCTTCACCCCTCTTCTCTGCTGAGCTCAGCCTCCTGTTCTGGTCACATGATGGTGAGGTCATCGCAGGTCCTTCACCCCTCTTCTCTGCTGAGCTCCGTCTCCTGCATCTGACATTATCGCAGGTCCTGTCAGCACTAAGGTAATGATTTCTCTTGTATGTGAGGAAGGAGACCGTACTCTGCATTGTAAAGTTCAGCTGTTCACCCGTTTGCTTCCTTGGACGATCAGCCGAACAGCAGCACTGAAGCAGGGGGCCCCTTAGACAATGCCCCCCCCCCCTCCCCAACGCTGGCCCTGTCTGCAGGACTGCTCATGTATTACTGCAGATAATGGTCCAAAATCGGGGGGGGGACAGGTTCCCTTTAAATCCATAGTAAAATCTGACACCTTTCCTTATCAGGAACATACGGGAAAATACCGTTCACTTTCATGGCAGAATCAATCCCATATAAAACTTCTCACAGCTGAGGGTTTGCAACAGTTGTTTCCACTCAAGGCAATTCTCTGTGAGCTGAAGGCAGCAGCAGAAGCACAAGTTTCCCTTCTGTCCTGATCATTTGTTACAATGTATCAGTGCAGGTAGAATGTATGTAACAAACCCTCAGCTGTGAGATGAATTAGGTTACATGGGATGGGAGAGCCCGGAGAGAAAAAGGTTTACAGCCTCTGGATGTAAACAACAATATTCCTTTTTGCTCCCAGCAAGCAGAGATCTTGAAACTGGCGAGGAATGTTTCAGAGACTGGATACCGGCAGAGGAGGACTGTGCAGGAATATTCCGGATTCCTGGTTGGGTCCTGGGGATCTCGGGACGGCATATTAGAATAAGTTGTGGTAATTAAGAAAGCGACGTGTAATTTACCGAGGGAGGGAAATTAATTAGCGCTGGAATCATCTGGGGTCTCGCCCGGCGTCTCGCTATTCATTTATTTACCGCCCCGAGACAGCGATACAATGCCGGAAATAAATTACTCTTATTGTGGAGCTCGGAGCTGGATCCTTAAAGGAACAGTTCAAAAATGCGGCTGCAGGATGTTATGCGGTTTTGCCGCAGATCTCGCCCTTCCATTGAAAAGGGTGGAATCCGCAGCTACAACCGCAAACATAATTGACATGCTTTAAAATTGCAAGTCACGGAAAAAATTCAGCAAAGTGTATCTGAAATCTGTGCAATCTCATACACTTTGCTGGTACTGTAATACACTGCGACTTTTCCGCACGGAATCTGTGTGGAAAAACCGCACGTATTCCAACACATGTGCAGGTGGCCTTAAAGGGTATGTTCACCTTTCCCAGCCAATTGCTCTAAATAAGCATAAAAATAAATAAATATGTTCTACCATTTTGTGTACACAGCCCTGGACAGACCTATCATGGTTGGGGCTCATACACACGACCTTTGGGTGTTTTGCGGTCCGAAAATTCCGGATCCACAAAACACGGATACCCGGCCGTGTGCATTCCGTATTCTGCAGAACAGAAGGACTGGCCATGTGGATGTAAGGACACGGAATGTACACGGGATCATATCTGTTTTTTTGCGGCTCCATTAAAGTGACTCTGTGCCACCACCCGAGTTCCTCCAGACAATCGCTCTGCGGTCTCGTTCTGTAAGTTGGCGTGGTCTACAGACTCTGTGCCACCACCCTAGTTCCTACAGACAATTGCACAGCGGTGTTATTCCGTAAGTTGGCATGGTCTACAGCAGGGGAGGACTGGCAGCCTTAGTCCTGGGGGGCAAATCTAGTCAAGTGGCCCATTTTTAGCCCCGCCCATCATTAAAAGCCCCTCCTACATATAATAGGCCACTCCCAACACACACTGTACAGCTGACATTTTATAGTTGCGGCCTGTCTCTACACATCATATGGAGAGGGGAGGCCGTCCTGGCTGCACTGCCTGCTTATATAACAAGCTACAGCCAGGAAGCTCCTCCGCTCTCCTCCCTCCCCAGATCCTGCTCAAGGCCTGTGGTTCCCCCCACCATCTGTCACCCGCCCGTGGCCTGCTGCCCCCTTTCGTCGTCCTCACCCAGTTCTGAATCCTCCTTCTGCAAATGGCAGGAGGAGGAGACGGAGCATCTCCTCTCCTACATAGCGCCCCCTACCTCTTACATCCAGTGATGTCACCTTTGTTGTAGACGTTCTCTTTCCTCATCTTCTCCATTCAGACCAGACCGCCATGATGATTTTTCTGCCATCTCCCTTCTCTGCAGAGATTGAGAAACAGACATTAGTTTCCTGCCACCCCCAATACTATACTGCAGAAACAGTCCCCCTGGAAATACTACTACCACACAGATAGTGCCCCCAATACTGTACCCGCTGTGCCCCCAATACTATACTGCAGAAACAGTCCCCCTGGAAATACTACTACCACACAGATAGTGCCCCCAATACTGTACCCGCTATGCCCCCAATACTATACTGCAGAAACAGTCCCCCTGGAAATACTACTACCACACAGATAGTGCCCCCAATACTGTGCCCGCTGTGCCCCCAATACTATACTGCAGAAACAGTCCGCCTGGAAATACTACTACCACACAGATAGTGCCCCCTTAAACAATTATTGGCACACAGTGCTCTAAAAAATAACTGTGCACAGACACTAATAGTATAAAGATAATGTCCCCCAAAAATAATTGTGCTAAGCTGATACTGTGCCAGGGTGCCCCCAAAGTAACAGTGCTCCCCAAAATCCCACCAATAGAAATAATTCTCTGCCAGAGAACACTTAGTAGTAATAATGCCCCTATAGTGCCCTAGTAATCATGTTCTTCATAGCCCCTAGTAGTAGTAAAGCTCCCCATAATACCCCCTAGTAGTACTAATTTTCCCTATAATATGACAGTACATGAAATACCCCCGCTTAGTGCCCGCAGTTGAGCTAATGTCCCCATAATGTATGCCAGTATAAAATACCCCTATATAGTGCCCCAGTAAATGCCCTCATACTGCTCCTCTCCCCCTTCCCCATAGTGTCCCCATAATATGCCAGTAAAAAAATGCCCCTTAGTGCCCCCAGCAGATGCCCCTATAGTGCTCCTCTCCCCCACAATGTACCAGTAAAAAGATGCCCCTTCTTAGTGCCACCATATGCCCCAATAGTGCTCCACTCCCCCATAGTGCCGCTCTCCCCTATAGTGCCTTCCATAATGTGCCAGTAAAAAATGCCCCCTTAGTGCCACCAAATGCCATAGTGCCCCCCATAATGTTCCAATACAAAAGGCCCCTTTAGAGCCCCCACTTCCCCATAGTGCCCCCAAATAATGCTTCTATAGTAGCACCAGATGCCCCATAGTGCTGCTCTCCCCTATAGTGCCCCCAGAATGTGCCAATAATTAAAAAAAAGCCCCTTTAGAGCCCCCAGATACCCCCATAGTGCTCCTCTCCCCCATGGTGCCCCCCCATAATGTGCCAGTAAGAAATGCCCCCATAGTGCCAGATCCTCCAATAGTGCCAGCTCCCCCCATAGTGCCAGCCCTCCCCCATAGTGCCAGCTCCCCCTATAGTGCCAGCTCCCCCCCCATAGTGCCAGCCCCCTTATAGTGTCAGCTCCCCCTATAGTTCCAGCCCCCCTATAGTGCCAGCTCCCCCTATAGTGCCCCCCCATAGTGCCAGCTCCCCCTATAGTGCCAGCTCCCCCTATAGTGCCCCCATAGTGCCAGCTCCCCCTATAGTGCCCCCCATAGTGCCAGCTCCCCCTATAGTGCCCCCCATAGTGCCAGCTCTCCCCCCCCATAGTGCCAGATCTCCCCCCATAGTGCCAGCTCTCCCCCCCATAGTGCCAGATCTCCCCCCCATAGTGCCAGCCCCCCGCAAAGAAGAAAAAAAAATATATATACTTACCTCCATCAGCAGCGATGGAAGCCTCTTCTGGCCTGTGTCCCTGCTGTGTGTGTGCTGCCGGCTCAGGCGTCGCGATGATAATGACGTCATCGCGCTGGCTGAGCCGGCCTCTGATAGGCTGCAGGCATTAGTGCCTGCGGCCTATCAGAAGAACAGGAGAGGGACACGCCTCTCCCTCCCCTGCCCCACAGCACGGCTGCAATTACATCCAGGGCCGCGCCGCCTGTGGTGATCGGCGGTGCGGCCCTGAAGAATAAAAAAAAATATATATATATTTTTTAGCCGTTTATTTAGGGCGGCCTGGGGGGCAATTGCCTCCCTGCCCCCCGGCCCAGCCCGCCCCTGGTCTACAGACTCTGTGCCACCACCCGAGTTCTTCCAAACAATGGCTCGGCAGTCTCGTTCCGTAAGTTAGTGTGGTCTACAGACTCTGTGCCACCACCCGAGGTCCTCCAGACAATCACACAGCGGTCTCGTTCCGTAAGTTGGCATGGTCTACAGACTCTGTGCCACCACTCGAGTTCCTCCAGACAATCGCTCTGCGGTCTCGTTCTGTAAGTTGGTATGGTCTACAGACTCTGTGCCACCACCCGAGGTCCTCCAGACAATCGCTCTGCGGTCTCGTTCTGTAAGTTGGTATGGTCTACAGACTCTGTGCCACCACCCGAGGTCCTCCAGACAATCGCTCTGCGGTCTCGTTCTGTAAGTTGGTATGGTCTACAGACTCTGTGCCACCACCCGAGGTCCTCCAGACAATCGCTCTGCTGTCTCGTTCTGTAAGTTGGCGTGGTCTACAGACTCTGTGCCACCACCCCAGTTCCTACAGACAATCGCACGGCGGTGTCATTCCGTAAGTTGGCGTGGTCTACAGACTCTGTGCCACCACCCGAGTTCTTCCAAACAATCGCATAGCGGTCTCGTTCCGTAAGTTGCCGTGGTCTACAGACTCTGTGCCGCCACTCAAGCTCCTCCAGACAATCGTTCTGCGGTCTCGTTCCGTAAGTTGCCGTGGTCTACAGACTCTGTGCCACCACTCAAGCTCCTCCAGACAATCGCTCTGCGTCTCGTTCCATAAGTTGCCCTTTTTTTTTAAACCACATCCAGCACTTTATTAAGAATTTTGCCTCATTGGACAAACCCTTTAAATAATGGAGTAAAGTTCTAGAAAATTTGTCTCAGAGAGAACCACCGGTGTTCCAGATCATTAGAATCCAGATAACTGGACATTTTGTTTTTGGCATTTTTGTTTTCCAGCTCTCTTCAGCATTGAGCTCACCGACGACTCCCCACAGATCTAGAGATGTCCGGATTGTTGGATGGTCAAATCAATGTTGGAGATGTTTGGTGTGGTGCTGGATTAGCAGAACCTCCAGGCCAGTGGGTTCTAGATTAATCAACGTTTGGTGTATAGCGGGGCCAGCTGCACTCATACACTACTATATATACACGTGAGGAGTAAGTGATCTTCCCTCATCCTCCATAGTGCGGTGGTATTTCCAGAATTGGCCCAAGCTATGGGCACTGGACACGGGCACAGAAGGCCCTTCCACCCCGATGCTAAGACGTGGATTTAGATGTTCCAATCACACAGCCATGCAGATCCGGTGCCAGCTCTACGGGGGGCAGGGCTATATATAAAGCTGGAGCATGCCTCCACTCAGCATGCACGTTTACAAAAACAACACACTACACAGCGGAAAAATTGGACTCAGTTTACACTGGAATCGCAGCCAAGAGCCGGTGACTCATCTCAGAGGAAATCTCAGATGTTTGGAAGCTGCTGCTGAAAAGTCATTAAATCTATTAGTGTTATTGGATTAGCAGAGCTGAGTCTGTCAGATATAGCAGAGCTACAGTACAGAGCTGAGACTTTGCAGATGTAGGAAACATACTATCAGATGTAGCAGAGTTGTGTTTTCTAGATAAAGCGGAACTGACTGCTACATAAATGGAGCACAAGAATGATTGAACATTACTAAGTTTTACAGAACTAGCAGAGCTGAGGGTGTGTTGTGCAAATACAGATGAGGCAACTGAATGTCATAGGGCAACACAGATGTTTGTTTGGTGGCTCCTACATCAGAATATGGAATTAGCTGCATCTGAAATGTAGAGGAGCTGAGCTAGATAGAAGTGGTAACATAGGAACAAAGAGATATAGCACTGCTGAGACTGTACATAGGAGCAGTATTATAGCAGTTATATTCTTGTACATAGGAGGCAGTATTATAGTAGTTATATTCTTGTACATAGGAGGCAGTATTATAGTAGTTATATCCTTGTACATGGAGCAGTATTATAGTAGTTATATTCTTGTACATAGGAGCAGTATTATAGTAGTTATAGTCTTGTACATAGGAGGCAGTATTATAGTAGTTATATTCTTGTACATAGGAGGCAGTATTATAGTAGTTATATTCTTGTACATAGGAGCAGTATTATAGTAGTTATATTCTTGTACATAGGAGCAGTATTATAGTAGTTATATTATTGTACATAGGAGCAGTATTATAGTAGTTATATTCTTGTACATAGGAGCAGTATTATAGTAGTTATATTCTTGTACATAGGAGGCAGTATTATAGTAGTTATATTCCTGTACATAGGAGCAGTATTATAGTAGTTATATTCTTGTACATAGGAGGCAGTATTATAGTAGTTATATTCTTGTACATAGGATGCAGTATTATAGTAGTTATATTCCTGTACATAGGAGCAGTATTATAGCAGTTATTTTCTTGTATATAGGAGGCAGTATTATAGTAGTTATATTCTTGTACACAGGAGGCAGTATTATAGTAGTTATATTCTTGTACATAGGAGCAGTATTATAGCAGTTATATTATTGTACATAGGAGCAGTATTATAGTAGTTATATCCTGTACATAGGAGCAGTATTATAGCAGTTATTTCTTGTACATAGGAGGCAGTATTATAGTAGTTATATTCTTGTACATAGGAGGCAGTATTATAGTAGTTATATTCTTGTACATAGGAGCAGTATTGTAGTAGTTATATTATTGTACATAGGAGCAGTATATTCTGTAATAGGAGCAGTATTATAGCAGTTATATCTTGTACATAGGAGGCAGTATTATAGTAGTTATATTCTTGTACATAGGAGGCAGTATTATAGTAGTTATATTCTTGTACATAGGAGCAGTATTATAGTAGTTATATTCTTGTACATAGGAGGCAGTATTATAGTAGTTATATTCTTGTACATAGGAGGCAGTATTATAGCAGTTATATTCTTGTACATAGGAGGCAGTATTATAGTAGTTATATTCTTGTACATAGGAGGCAGTATTATAGTAGTTATATTCTTGTACATAGGAGCAGTATTATAGTAGTTATATTCTTGTACATAGGAGCAGTATTATAGTAGTTATATTCTTGTACATAGGAGGCAGTATTATAGTAGTTATATTCTTGTACATAGGAGGCAGTATTATAGTAGTTATATTCTTGTACATAGGAGCAGTATTATAGTAGTTATATTCTTGTACATAGGAGCAGTATTATAGTAGTTATATTCTTGTACATAGGAGGCAGTATTATAGTAGTTATAGTCTTGTACATAGGAGCAGTATTATAGTAGTTATATTCTTGTACATAGGAGGCAGTATTATAGTAGTTATATTCTTGTACATAGGAGCAGTATTATAGTAGTTATATTCTTGTACATAGGAGGCAGTATTATAGTAGTTATATTCTTGTACATAGGAGGCAGTATTTATAGTAGTTATATTCTTGTACATAGGAGGCAGCATTATAGTAGTTATATCTTGTACATAGGAGCAGATTATAGAGGTATATTCTTGTACCTAGAGGCAGTATTATAGTAGTTATATTCTTGTACATAGGAGGCAGTATTATAGTAGTTATAGTCTGACATAGGAGCAGTATTATAGTAGTAATATTCTTGTACATAGGAGCAGTATTATAGTAGTATATTCTTGTACATAGGAGCAGTATTATAGTAGTTATAGTCTTGTACATAGGAGCAGTATTATAGTAGTTATATTCTTGTATATAGGAGCAGTATTATAGTAGTTATATTCTTGTACATAGAGCAGTATTCCTAGTAGTTGTTATTTCTTAACTATAGGAACGTATATAGTAGTTATATCTTGTACATAGGAGCAGTATAGTAGTTATATTCTTGTACATAGGAGGCAGTATTATAGTAGTTATATTCTTGTACATAGGAGCAGTATTATAGTAGTTATATTCTTGTACATAGGAGCAGTATTATAGTAGTTATATTCTTGTACATAGGAGCAGTATTATAGTAGTTATATTCTTGTACATAGGAGCAGTATTATAGTAGTTATATTCTTGTACATAGGAGCAGTATTATAGTAGTTATATTCTTGTACATAGGAGCAGTATTATAGTAGTTATATTCCTTGTACATAGGAGCAGTATTATAGTAGTTATATTCTTAACCAAAACTCTTTTTATTGAGAGTGCATATGGTCTGGACAAAAATCATGCATCAATATAAAGCCATTCGCAGATGGCAGCAGCATAATGGGTGCCAATATTCTCACAGACCATGTCAGATCTACTAACATAGTGAGTATAAACAATTTAGTAACAACGAATGAAAGAAAAGACACAGACAAGATTGGGGGGTGGGGTTGGGAGGAGGGGTAGAATTGGGTGGGTAGAGGAGGAGAGGGAGTTCTTCCAATTCACTCGGGGTTGCGGTATTTCTCCCATGGTCGCCACAGTTTGAGAAATTTGGAACGTGTGCGAGTTTCCCAATGGGCTAATTCCTCAAATCTAAACAGTTGATCTGTTTTCTCGGTCCACATTAACATTGAGGGTGGTGAGTCATTCTTCCAGAGGAGGGGTACCAACAAACGCGCTGCAGTAAGAAGCATGGTCGGGAGGTCTGCTTTGGCAGGAGTAAGGGAATCGTTGGGACACCAGAGGAGTACTAGTTTTGCATCCAGACGTACCTTAGAGGCGCATATCCGGTTAATTGTGTTCTCTATTTGAGACCAAAAGGGGCGAATTTTACTACAAGACCACCATATATGTGACAAAGAGCCAACTTCTGTTCCACACCTCCAGCACTGCGATGGAATGTCAGGGTTGAGCCTATGTAGGAATTCTGGCGTTTTGTACCAGCGGGTCAGTAACTTGTAGGAATTCTCCTGAATTTTGATGCATCGGTTGAAGCCATGTGAATGGGCTAAGATAAAGGCCTTCTCCGGCTCAGTCAGTTGGATTGTGAGCTCCTTTTCCCAGGCAGACATAAAGTGCAGTGCTGGAGGAGCAGAAGAGAGCAGCTCCCTGTAGAGTGTCGAGAGGGGCTTTTTCGGTAACTCGGGAACACAAAGCTTCTTTTCTAGCCAAGTAGGTGTATCATCAGTGGGGGAAGGTAGCTTGAGGGCTTTAACATCTCGGCCTAAAGGCCCCAATAGAAAGGAAGGAGAGGGCTTTAACCTTTGGCAGAACCTGAATCTTGTCCCATGCCAAGTCCCCAGACGTGGAAGCTATATCTTGTAAGGTAAGGTCAGATAGTATGCTCCAGACTCCGGAGGGTCTGAGTATATCGGGGTGGATATAGTTCTGTAGTAGATGTAGGGGGAGGTGGATATTAGGGAATCTGATGTCTCGGGATTTATACAGTTTGGCCCATTCCACCAACATACCTTTCCAAATGGGAGAGGCAAACGTGTTATTCGGGGTGCATGTGCGGATTCCCCATAGGATAAGTCCTTCTTTGTAGGTGAGAAGAGCACGTTCCAGTTGTACGCAAAGATTCGGGGGTTGGCGTGAGAGGAGAGAAAAGCACCTGTTCAGGAGCGACGCTGTGTAATAAGTTTGGATGTCGGGCATACCAAAGCCCCCAAATCTCTTTTCTCTTGTCAATATTGAGTACGCTATCCTGGAGGACTTGCCCGCCCACATGAACAAAGAGAACACACGGCGTATTTCCATAAAAAAGGAGCGGGGTAGCCAAATTGGTAGTGTCTGAATTAAATATAGAAGTTTGGGTACAATGAAGGCTTTAAGGAAGTTCTTCCTTCCCATCCAGGAGATGAAGGGGAGTTTAAGGGACTGTAGATGTGTTCTAATATCTTTGAGTAGGGGGCCATAGTTCAGACTAAATAGGTCATCTTGGTTAGCCGAGATTCGTATCCCTAGAAACTTAATATCACGGGGGGCCCAAGCAAAGGAGGTGGCGCGTTTAAGGTCCTTGACTACATATGATTTGCATGAAACATTCAGGGCCATGGATTTGCTATAATTAATCTTGAAGTTAGATATCCACCCGAACTCTTCGAACAGAGAATGGAGCCGTGGGAAAGAAATCGTGGGGTTGGTGGTCATAATCAATAGATCATCGGCAAATGCCGCGGTGGTATGCATACAAGAGCCCATCTTGATGCCTTCAATTGCGGGGTCCTGTCTAATCTTGCATAGCAGCGTTTCCATAACTATGACAAAAAGAGACGGGGAGAGGGGGCATCCCTGTCTAGTGCCATTGGATATGGCAAAGGCAGGGGAAAGAGTGCCGTTGACTTTGACTCTGGCAGAGGGGGACGAGTATAAAGAGAAAATAGCCGCGATAAACTGATCAGGGAAGCCAAATTTTGACAGTGCCGCAGACATGTACTGCCAACTGACCCTGTCAAAGGCCTTTTCCGCGTCTGTACTGAGCAAGGCTAGCGGAGTTGAAGTGCTCCGTGCCCAATTCATGAGGTGAAGGAGGCGGACGGTATTTTCGTTCCCCTGTCTGCCAGAGACAAACCCAACCTGCTCCCTATGGATGATATCGGGGAGAATCCGCTGAATTCGCTGAGCCAATATCTTAGCCCACCACTTTACGTCCGTGTTAAGGAGGGAGATTGGGCGATAACTACCACAATTTAGAGGATCTTTGTTCTCTTTATGAATAATCGTAATGTGGGCCGAAAGCGATTGGGGGGGGAGGTGGCCACCGTTCAGTAGGTGGTTACACATGGAGCGGAAGTGGGGGACTAGGACCTCTTGAAAATTTTTCTAGTACGTCATGGAGAAGCCATCAGGTCCAGGGCTCTTCCCTGAAGGAATAGAGGCCAGTACTTTCCGCGCTTCAACATCTGTTATTGGGGCTACTAGTTGAGTTGACTGGGATTGGGTGATATTAGGGAGATGTAGGGAGGAAAGAAATTTTTCCGTGGCGTCCGTGAGGGTATTGAGCGACTGATTCGAGGGGGGTGGAAGATTGTAGAGCTCCGTATAAAAGGTGCTAAAGGCCATCGCAATGTCAGGGGTGGACTTCAGGTGAGTTCCTTTAGCATCTTTGATAGCAGAGATAAAAGAATCAGAATGTTGTTTTTTAACCAGCGCTGCCATAAGTTTGTTCCCCTTATCGCCATGAGCGTACGATTTAAATCTAGAGCGTAAGAGCAGTTTGGCTGATGTAACATTTAGTAAGTTCTTAAGCTTAGTTCTAGCATCACTAAGTTCAGTGGCACAACTAAGCGCCTGTGATTGTTTGTGGGTAAGTTCGAGCGACTCAATTTGGGACATAAGGGTGGCAATGGCTTGAGAACGTTGTTTTTTAACATGGGAGCCGAGGGCGAT
Organism: Bufo gargarizans; assembly: GCF_014858855.1. Classification (NCBI taxonomy): domain Eukaryota; kingdom Metazoa; phylum Chordata; class Amphibia; order Anura; family Bufonidae; genus Bufo; species Bufo gargarizans. The sequence continues at coordinate 364,047,081 of NC_058085.1, forward strand.
AAGTTCACCTCGGATCACCGCTTTATGGGTCTCCCATACAATCGGTGGCGAGGGAGGTGTGGGACCTGCGTTATTCCGCTGAAAGAACTCTGTCAGAGAGGAAGCTAGCTTCTGGGAGTTGGCTTGATCTAAGATGAGGGTGTCATTGAGGCGCCAATTCCATTCCCTTTTTGGAAGAGAGGTCAAGGTAAAATGTATAAAAATTGGGGAGTGATCTGACAAAGTAATATTACCTATTTTGGCGTGTAGGAGCAGTTGGGCATGTTTGGAGGATAAGAAGAAGTGATCCAGTCTATGGTATGAGGACTTGGTATGGGAAAAGAAGGTATAATCCCTGCCAGAGGGGTTTAGAGTGCGCCATGTGTCAAACACACCTAATTTTTTCAAGGCCAATTTCAAACGCCTCAAACGTATGTGCGTAATAGCTGACTTTCCGGAGGAGGAGTCTAAGCTAGGATCAAGGGATACATTAAAATCTCCCCCTAAAATTACAATGCCCTCCTTGAAGGAGGATAGGAGCGTGAGGGTCTGAATCAGCCATTGGACCTGTCCCCTATTTGGAGCGTAGACGTTAGCTAGCGTGATCTGAGTGTCAGCAATTACGCCCTTCACAAACAAGTACCGACCATCTGGGTCTGAGGAAGAAGCCGAGACTACGAAGGGTAGTTGCTTGTGAATGGCGATGCTAACACCTCTGCTAGCCGAGCCATGTGTGCTGTGGTACCATTGTGAGAATTTTTTGGGTGGAAGATTAGGTATCTTACCCGACCGGAAGTGGGTCTCTTGGAAGAATGCTATGGAGACTTTGTCTTTCTGCAGTAGAGATAGGATTTGCGACCTCTTACATGGCTCATTCAGACCTCTCACGTTGAAAACTATGACTTCAGCCATCTCCGGGCGGTGGTTGGGTACATTGCATGTCATCAGTGGTAGACCAATCAAGCGTGGAAGAAGGAGGGAAAGACACGGTAGGAGAAGGGAAGACACAGACAAAATGAACAAAACTTCTGCAAATAAAATAACGGAAAGTTAAATGCAAAAACCAGCATAAAACACAGAAAAATGAAAGCTCCACAGGGCGCCCGGTGGTGAAACGATCCATTTGCATAACGGCGGACAGCCGGGATCTACCGGGCGGGGGGTCTCGTGGAGCCCTTAGGGGCCAGAAGGAGGCCATCAGGGGGTAGGGTCGTAAACCGGGTTAGACGCTGGTTAAACCCCAGCTTCTCGGGGGGAGGGGGGAAAAGTAATGCGAACCATAAAACGTAGCATAAACAAGGTCCCAAAGAGAACGAAAAGGGAAAGTCTCTTTCGTGCTGTAACAAGGGACGCCATCTGGGTGACATCAGGGGTCACAGGCCGGGTGACCAGCGAAGGCAGTGCCCTTTTATTGGGCTGTAGAGTTGATTAGTGTCCCATATGCGACATATCATCTCAGCGGTGCGGAGGAAACTCGGAAGTGGCGGGGAGATGGCGTTCCCGGTTAGGTCTGGTAGCTTTACCCGAGGTGGCAGTATTCCACTGGTCCGAGCTTGGAGGCGAGGGTATCGGCACTCCCTGATCGGCAGGCATCCAGGACGGTATCTCCAGCGGTGAAATACCCAGGTGAACCCAGGCAGCGTTTAGATCCTGAGGGGAGCGTATAGTAATCTGTCTCCCGTTCTTCATAACGGCCAGGCCGAATGGGTAAAGCCATCTGAACTGGATGGCAGAGGCCTTGAGAGCTTCTAGGAGTGGCCGGAGAATTCGGCGCTTCGCCAGCGTAGTAGGAGCCAGGTCTTGAAAAAACAAGATCGGTGTGCCTTCAAATCTCAAGCTGTCTGCTTCTCGACTTGCTTTCAGCAGAGCCGCAGTGTCCACAAAACTTAGAAGGCCACAAACAACATCTCTCGGCGGCTCAGAGCCTTTAGGTTTAGGTCTCAAAGCTCTGTGTATCCTCTCAATTGTGATTTTCGCAGCTCTGTCCGTTCCCAAAAGATTCGCAAAAATTTTGCATGCGATTTTTTCCAGAGCTTCCGATGCGAATGATTCAGGCAGGCCCCGGATGCGAATATTTCGCCTGCGGCTGCGATTTTCTTGATCCTCGATGCGCAGCAAAGCATCATTAAGGAAGTCTTTTTGCGAATTTAATACTGCGCATATTTCTCCCTCGTGGCGAATAATCGCATCATGCGAATTTTCTAAGTCCGCCACCCGCTGCCCCATGCTGCGCAGATCTACCTTGATCTCTGCTAGGTCTTGTCTCAGGGGAGCCAGAGCGGCGTCCAGGACCTCCCGAAGTGCCGTCTTTGATAGAGTTCCACTCCGTTTTCGGGCTTTGTAATCCGAGATGTCAGAAGCGCTTCCTGCTTCAGAATAGTCTTCTCCCTCAGAATGCTGAGAGGCAGCCGGCGCCATCTTGGGGGTCTCAGCTCCACGGGCCTTGGGCTGCTTTTTCAGGTATTGCTCCATGTCTGGCTGCTTGGAGCGGACCCGGGTGGTCTCTAAAGGGTCCTTGCTGCGGTCTCTCCCCGTTTTGACCATTTGCGCAGGTAAAAAAGTGCTTTTAATGGGGTTAATCACCAGCTAGCCGGAGGAGCTCAGCAACAGGCAGCCATTCAGGAAGGCAGCCAAGCTCCGCCCCCCATAGTAGTTATATTCTTGTACATAGGAGTAGTATTATAGTAGTTATATTCTTGTACATAGGAGGTAGTATTATAGCAGTTATATTCTTGTACATAGGAGGCAGTATTATAGTAGTTATATTCTTGTACATAGGAGGCAGTATTATAGTAGTTATATTCTTGTACATAGGAGCAGTATTATAGTAGGTATATTCTTGTACATAGGAGCAGTATTATAGTAGTCATATTCTTGTACATAGGAGGCAGTATTATAGTAGTTATATTCCTGCACATAGGAGCAGTATTATAGTAGTAATATTCTTGTACATAGGAGGCAGTATTATAGTAGTTATATTCTTGTACATAGGAGCAGTATTATAGTAGTTATATTCTTGTACATAGGAGGCAGCATTATAGTAGTTATATTCTTGTATATAGGAACAGTATTATAGTAGTTATAGTCTTGTACCTAAGAGCAGTATTATAGTAGTTGTATTCTTGTATATAGGAACAGTATTATAGTAGTTATAGTCTTGTACATAGGAGCAGTATTATAGTAGTTATAGTCTTGTACATAGGAGCAGTATTATAGTAGTTATATTCTTGTATATAGGAACAGTATTATAGTAGTTATATTCTTGTACATAAGAGCAGTATTATAGTAGTTATATTCTTGTACATAAGAGCAGTATTATAGTAGTTATATTCTTGTACATAGTAGGCAGTATTATAGTAGTTATATTCTTGTACATAGGAGCAGTATTATAGTAGTTATATTCTTGTACATAGGAGGCAGTATTATAGTAGTTATATTCTTGTACATAGGAGCAGTATTATAGTAGTTATATTCTTGTACATAGGAGCAGTATTATAGTAGTTATATTCTTGTATATAGGAACAGTATTATAGTAGTTTTATTCTTGTACATAAGAGCAGTATTATAGTAGTTATATTCTTGTACATAGGAGCAGTATTATAGTAGTTATATTCTTGTACATAAGAGCAGTATTATAGTAGTTATATTCTTGTACATAGGGGCAGTATTATAGTAGTTATATTCTTGTACATAGTAGGCAGTATTATAGTAGTTATATTCTTGTACATAGGAGCAGTATTATAGTAGTTATATTCTTGTACATAGTAGCAGTATTATAGCAGTTATATTCTTGTACATAGGAGCAGTATTATAATAGTTATATTCTTGTACATAGGAGCAGTATTATAGTAGTTATATTCTTGTACATAGGAGCAGTATTATAATAGTTATATTCTTGTACATAGGAGCAGTATTATAGAAGTTATATTCTTGTACATAGGGGGCAGTATTATAGTAGGTATACTCAGGGCCGGCGTTAGGAGGGGGCAAATTGGGCAATTGCCCCGAGCCCTGTCGTCCAAGGGGCCCCTCTTCTTCAGAGCTACTGTTCAGCTGAACGTCCACGTAAGTGGACAGGCGGACAGCTGAAAAGCTGCACTTTACAATACAGTTTAGGGCCACCTTCCTGTACATATAACACAAGTCATTACCACAGTGCTGCTCTGTAAACTGACAGCTCCGGACACCAGCAAACACTCTTCTACTGGAGCTGTAGGACCTGTGATGATGTCATGTGCAGAAGGCGGAGCTCAGCAAAGAAGAGGGGGGTGAAGGACCTGCCATGACCTCACCATCATGTGACCAGAACAGGAGGAGGAGCTCAGCAGTGCAGTAAAGTAATGAAGAAGACTACTAGTGATGCATGGGAAGAAGTGAAGGATTCAATGTAAGTGCCAGGGAAGTGCTGGGATTTGTAGTCCTCTCCTCTTATACCTCATGTTATATAATATCAGAGTACATTACAAGATGAGGTATGAGGAGAGGACTAAAACTCCCAGCATGTCCAGCTTGTTATGTAATATCAGAGTACGTTACAAGAGGTGATATAACAGGAGATGACTACAACTCTGAGCATGTCCAGGCCATTATTATGTAATATCAGTGTACATTAAAACACCTTGTATATGCTGGGAGTTGTAGTCCTCTCCTCTTATACCTCCTCTTATAATGTACTCTGATATTACATAATAACGGCTTGGACATGATGGGAGTTTTAATCCCATATGCAGCGTGCTGGACCGCAGGGGGAAAACATGCGAGGCTCACGGTGGGCCGATGGGAGTAGTAGTTGTTTGTACTCACTATTGGCAGATGCCTCCCTGGGTCGGCAGTGCAGTGGGTGGGAAGACAGCACGAAATCCTCCGGGGCACTCTCAGTTACAGGGAACACCAGCCAGATGTTGGTTGAGGTGCCCTTGATGGTGGTGATGTTCAGGGTGCTTGTGGCTGGGCCCCTGGTTCGTGACGCCAGCACCGTTAGACGCAAATGTTGAGAGTAGTAGTTATACGAATGAGGAATCAGTAATTGTAAACCAGTTGAACATTTACTGAAGATCAATAGTCTCTCTGGACAGTTGGTACAGTTAATCGATAAGAAGCGTTTTGTATGACCTAAGCAATAGGTTCACTGGTGATCCTATTATCTGGTAGGGGCAAATGTATTCGAAGAGTTGTCCTTTTAGGAGTAGACTCTTGGCAGGCGAGGATCCTGGTAGAAATCCTATGTTTACTCCACAGGACACTGGCACTGAAGATGCTAAGAATTATTCATCTAGAAGTTTACCTTTAAGGGCGTCCCCCTCACGGCCGGCAAACACATCTGCTTCATTATTTGGCAGGAAACTCATCTAGATACGGATTTTATCTTTTCTCACTAACACCCGGAAGGTTAAGTCAGTGATAATGACAATTTGGCCTAAGTTGTCTTGTTGTGTCTAGTGATGAGCGGGAGGTGCCATATTCGATTTTGCGATATTTTGCGAATATTCGATTCAATATTTGTCTTCTACTCGTCGAAATCGAATATTCGTCATTATTCTATTTATCACGAATAATATGCGATTTAATTATTAGCGTATTGCGATTATTTTCTTACTTTCCTATTGGTTGGCTATGGCTATTGGCTAATATGTGTATTTTACGAATATTCGCTATATTGCTAAATATTCTTGTTTTAGAATATGACGAATATTCTAAAAAACAAAGTTATAGCAATATATGGAATATATTTAGAATATTCGTCTTTTTTTTTCAATCTGCACTGTTATTCCACTTTGGCATACTCCTCCCCGACAAGCGTCCCCGTCACCATGGGAACGCCTGTGGGTTAGAATATACCATCGGATCTGAGTTTTCATGATCTCAGGGAAAACTCAGATCCGATGGTATTTTCTAACCCACAGGCGTTCCCATGGTGACGGGGACGCATGTCGGGGAGGAGTATGAAAACAACTGTACAGATTGGAAAAAAAAAGGCGAATATTCTAAATAACAAATATATTCCCTATAGTGCTATATATTCGTTTTTTAGAATATTCGTCATTTTTTTTCCATATGAAAACATGATTCCTTTCTGCTTAAGTTGCTTGTGGGCCAATGACTCATTGACCCACAAGAAATAAGCAGCGATGAATCATGTTTTCAGATGTTAAAAAAAATGACGAATATTCGATATAGCGAATATATAGCACTATATTTGAAATATTCGCGAAGTTGCGATATTCACGATTAATATTCGCTATTCGAATATTCGTGCTCAACACTAGTTGTGTCCAGGCACTCTGAAAGCTACTCCTGATCACTGGTGCTGATGAGGTCTGTAAGCCTTGGTTAGCGGTTACCCTCACTAGTCTCCTTGCATCTCGGTGTATAGACTCACTGTCTGGTGCTGGTCTTCTGTAGATATCTTCTCTGGGCTCGATCAAGACCCAGAGGAAAGTACAGCAGTTACATGGTGAATTTGACCTGTGTCTCTCCTCCATGGACTTGCTTCTTTCACCTTTCACCAACTACACTTTCTACACTCAACCCCCTCAGCTAGACGCACCCCCATTATATATACAGTCATGTGAAAAAATTAGGACACCCTTTGAAAGCATGTGGTTTTTTGTAACATTTTTAATAAAAGGTTATTTCATCTCCGTTTCAACAATACAGAGAGATTAAAGTAATCCAACTAAACAAAGAAAACTGAAGAAAAGTCTTTTCAAGATCTTCTGTAAATGTCATTCTACAAAAATGCCTATTCTAACTGAGGAAAAAGATAGGACACCCTCACATGTATTCCCTCTTAAATTGGCTCAGATCTCACACAGGTATATCACACCAGGTGCACATAATTAGTAGATCGTTACTCTGCATGTTGAATGAGGCTTGCCCTATTTAAACCTCAGACATTTAGTTTGGTGTGCTCGTGACTGTTGAAGTGAGAGTGAGCACCATGGTGAGAGCAAAAGAGCTGTCAGAGGACTTCAGAAAAAAGATTGTAGCAGCCTATGAGTCTGGGAAGGGATTTAAAAAGATCTCAAAAGATTTTGAAATCAGCCATTCCACTGTCCGGAAGATAGTCTACAAGTGGAGGGCTTTCAAAACAACTGCCAACATGCCCAGGACTGGTCGCCCCAGCAAGTTCACCCCAAGAGCAGACCGCAAGATGCTAAAAGAGGTCTCCAAAAACCCTAAAGTGTCATCTCGAGAACTACAGCAGGCTCTGGCTACTGTTGATGTAGAAGTACATGCCTCTACAATCAGAAAGAGACTGTACAAGTTTAACTTGCATGGGAGGTGTGCAAGGAGGAAACCTTTGCTTTCCAAGAGAAACATCGAGGCCAGACTGAAATTTGCCAGAGATAAAGTTGACAAAGACCAGGACTTCTGGAATAATGTTCTTTGGACAGATGAGTCCAAAATTGAATTATTTGGACACAACAGCAGAGGACATGTTTGGCGTAAACCAAACACAGCATTCCAAGAAAAGAACCTCATACCAACTGTGAAGCATGGAGGTGGAAGTGTCATGGTTTGGGGCTGCTTTGCTGCAGCAGGACCTGGTCAGCTCACCATCATAGAATCCACGATGAATTCTACTGTGTATCAGAAGGTGCTTGAAGAACATGTGAGACCATCAGTTAGAAAATTAAAGCTGAAGCGGAACTGGACCATGCAACATGACAATGACCCAAAACATACTAGTAAATCAACCAAAGATTGGCTGAAAAAGAAGAAATGGAGAGTCCTGGAATGGCCAAGTCAAAGTCCAGATTTGAATCCCATTGAGATGCTGTGGGGTGACTTGAAAAGGGCTGTACGTGCAAGAAACCCCTCAAACATCTCACAGCTGAAAAAGTTCTGCATTGAGGAGTGGGGTAAAATTTCCTCAGACCGATGTCGAAGACTGGTAGATGGCTACAAGAACCGTCTCACTGCAGTTATTTCAGCCAAAGGAGGTAACACTCGCTATTAGGGGCAAGGGTGTCCTATCTTTTTCCTCAGTTAGAATAGGCATTTTTGTAGAATGACATTTACAGAAGATCTTGAAAAGACTTTTCTTCTGTTTTCTTTTTTTAGTCGGATTACTTTAATCTCTCTGTATTGTTGAAACGGAGATGAAATAACCTTTTATTAAAAATGTTACAAAAAACCACATGCTTTCAAAGGGTGTCCTAATTTTTTCACATGACTGTATACTATGTGGTGCCAGCACCACCTAGGGGCGAATGGATGAAATGACCATGCCAGCCAGAAAATAAAGAATACTATACATTACAATTACAGATGTTTGAAGCGTCCTCATTACACATATATTCGGGACGCTGCACAGATACGTCCCCCTGTAATGTGCTTTGATATTAAATAATAATGGCTTAGACATGCTGGGAGTTATAGTCCCCTTCTGTTATATCTTCTGCTCTGCATTAAGGCCGGGACAATGGATAGGTGAGGGTAGTCATCCGCCTAGGGCACCACTTCGCTACCCATAAAGGGAGGCGCAGATAACACTGTGGTCTGCATCGCAGGCAAAACGGGAGTGAGGTGAGTTTTTTATTTTTTACTAAATGTCCGCACTGCTGGGGGCACCAGGAAAGGGGGGAAGGAGATCATTATATATACCTGGCACTACTGGGGAGGAATGGAGGAGCATTATATACTGACACTACGGGGGAACATTATATATATACTGGGAATATGGGGGGAGAATTATATGGAACTAGTGGGAGGCACTACATGGGGCAGGGGTGGATTAAGTGCATGATAGGCCCGGGGCTGTCTACCCAACTTTTTTTTTTGTATGAAGAGGCTGCGGTGCTTTGAGCTCCACAGTCTCTTCTTAGGCCATATGACATCTTCAGACAAAAAAAAAATACCCCTAAAAAATACCCCTGGGTCCTAAACTGAAAAATTTGGTCGTCAAATTTAAAATACATATAATTGTAATAAAAAAGACATGGAGGAGAATACAGCACCACATACCTGTTACATCCAGTGACATCTCCTGTCATGTAGACCTTCTATTTCCTCTTCTCCTCCATTTGACCCAGACCACCATGGCAAATTCTTTCAGCCGCATCTCGTCTCTACAGTTTGTAACACAGACACGTTAGATTTCTCAATTTTTCCATCAACCTCCTCATCCTGGTGTCCCCACAGTGTCATCCTGCCACCCCCAATACTGTGCCCGTTGTGCTCCCCAATGCCCCAGGAACTATACTGCTGAAAAAATAGTGACCCTGAAAGATATAATTGGGGTAATTTATCAAACTGGTGTAAAGTAGAACTGGATTTCCAAAAGAGCTGTCAAATATGAAAGGTGGAATCTGGCTGCTAAGGGCATCTAAGCCAGTTCTGCATTACACCAGTTTGATAAATTACCCCAAATGTCCCTATAGTGTCCACAGCAGCTAAAATGTCCCCTAGAGACCCCCAGTAATAATACCACCCTCTATTGTGCTTCAGGCAATAATCCCTGTATAGTGTCCCCAGAAATAATAGAATTGCCCCTACAGTGCCTCCCCAATAGCAACACCCCCATATAGTAATTTCCACCACACTGCCCCCACATAGTAATCCCCCCATAGTAATTTGCCCCCACACAGTAATTTCCCCCAAACTGCCCCCATATAGTAGTTTACCCCCACACAGTAATTTGCCCCCACACAGTAATTTGCCCCACATTGCCCCCACATAGTAATTTGCCCCACACTGCCCCCACATAGTAATTTGCCCCACATTGCCCCCACATAGTAATTTGCCCCACACTGCCCCCACATAGTAATTTGCCCCACACTGCCCCCACATAGTAATTTCCTCCACACTGCCCCCACATAGTAATTTCCACCACACTGCCCCCACATAGTATTTTGCCCCCACATAGCAATTTTCCCACATAGCAATTACCCCACACTGTCCCCACATAGAAATTACCCCACACAGAAATTACCCCACACTGTCCCTACATTGCAATTTCCCCCACACAATAGTTTCCCCACATAGTAATTTGCCCCCACACTGCCCCATATAGTAATTTGTCCCCACATAGCAATTTCCCCACACTGCCCCCACATAGCAATTTGCCCCCACACTGCCCCATCTAGTAATTTGCCCCCACACTGCCCCATCTAGTAATTTGCCCCCACATAGTAGTCCCTCTCATAATAATTTGCCCCCACATAGTAATTTGTCCCCACATAGTATTCCCTCTCATAATAATTTGCCCCCACACAATAGTTTTCCCCACACTGCCCCCACATAGTAATTTGCCCCCACATAGTAATTTGCCCCCACATAGCAATTACCCCACACTGTCCCCACATAGAAATTACCCCACACTGTCCCCACATAGCAATTACCCCACACTGCCCCCACATAGAAATTACCCCACACTGTCCCCACATAGCAATTACCCCACACTGCCCCCACACAATAGTTTCCCCCACATAGTAATTTGCCCCCACATAGTCCCCACATAGCAATTACCCCCACACAATAGTTTCCCCCACACTACCCCCAGATAGAAATTTGCCCCCACATAGTAGTCCCTCCCATAATAATTTGCCCCCACACAGCAATTTGCCCCCACACAATAGTTTCCCCCACACTGCCCCATCTAGTAATTTGCCCCCACATAGTAGTCCCTCTCATAATAATTTGCCCCCACATAGTAATTTGCCCCCACATAGTATTCCCTCATAATAATTTGCCCCCACACTGCCCCATCTAGTAATTTGCCCCCACATAGTATTCCCTCCCATAATAATTTGGCCCCATACAGCCCCCACATTCCCCCCCATGTTCGATCGATTTATCTTCCCTAATAGGTCCTCCTGTGTCCCCCCCCCCCCAAGTAGGCAAATGAAATAAAAAAATAAAAAATGAACAAAAAATGAAAAAATAAATACTCACCTATGTCCAGGGCCAGGCGCTTGCTCGCAGAGGAAGGCGGGCGGGATGAGTCAGGCGCGTCACAGTGCTGCGTCCCGGCACAGGCGCGCGATGACGTCATCACGCACGCCTGCGCCGGGATTTCACTACCGCATAGGCCTCAGGCCTACAAGGCCTGAGGCCTATGCGGTGAATGCCGGTGATCGGCGACGGGACAGGGAGCTATGCGCTCCCGTGCCCCGCCGCAGTATGTGGGCGTTCGGGTCAGCGTTGGGCCCCCCAGCGGTGCTGGGCCCGGGGCTGCCGACCCGAACGTCCCTATTATAATCCGCCACTGACATGGGGACATTAGAGCCACTGGGAGCATTAGGCCCCTTTCTCACGAGCATGACGGATTAGGTCCGGATGCGTTCAGTGAAACTCGCACCATTTTGCAAGCAAGTTCGGTCAGTTTTGTCTGCAGGTGTCGGACTGTATTTTTAGCACATTATTACAAGATTTGGGGCCCCACTTTTGATTTTGCCCAGGGCCACATTTTGTCTAAAACCAGCCCTGGGTATACTGTATTTCTGTATATAAGAGGTGGTATTATATTAGTTGTATTCTGGTATATTACCTGAGGATGTGGTTCACATATAAGGGCTCGTTCACACGACCGTGTGAAGCCCGCACATTGCGGTCCGCAATGCACGGGCACCGTCCGTGCGGCAGCCGCATGGGGATCGCGGACCCATTCACATGAATGGGTCCGCGATCCGTCCGTTCCGCCAAAAAATAGATCAAGTTCTATCTTTTTGCGTTGCGGAAGCACGGAATGGAATCCCAGAAAGCACTCCGTAGTGTTCTGTTCCGCCTCTCCGGATTGAAGTGAATGTGTCCGCATCCGTGATGCGGAATGCACACGGAACGATGCCCGTGTATTGTGGATCCGCAAATGCGGTGCGCAATACGGCAACGGTCAGCACACGTTCATGTGGATGAGCCCTAATACGTGTATTTTCCTGATGCACTATAGTAGACTAGAACATTCAGGATCAATCTCGGTTAGTACCGGACACTTGCTGTATAGTTTCTTTATTATCAGTCTATGGTCTTGGTCCGTTTGCAGATAACACCCAGATGACATCAGCAGTGATGTCACAGTCCGCACATCGGTGTCATCATCCTTCCCCTTTCTGGCAGGTTATGGTGAGGGCGCTGGGTGTTCTGCTCTCATTCCTGTGAAATCTTTCCCCATATCTGCAGAAGTGACAGCTTTGTGGAGTGTTTCTGATTTATGGCTATAATTGGCGTCCTATAGATTTTATAAATCACTGCGCCTCCTACCCAGCATGCTCTCTGGTAAACATTTACAAATGAATTGATGTCTGAATTCCTATTTACACAAGAGATTGCCGCTATTAACCCTTCCTCTTCTTGTATAACATCATGCATCATGATTCCTCTTCTCATTGTCATGTAGTGATAGAACATGCTGTAATTGTCCCCTTCTTGGTTGTCTATTTCCTAGGATCTCCACTGAACCTGTGAAGGACCTGTGGTGTTGCGAAAATCAGCGCCATTTTAGGGGCTATCTTCTCAGGACAGACTATGTCCATAAGACCTAAGAGGGTCTTTTTAGAGGTGGGTTTGTGAAGACTGCTTGCTACAAGAGGACTTTCAGGAGCTTCCTCAGGCATTCAGCCAGGCCTGATCACATCAATCGCTTTGAATGGTTCTTGAATTGGAAAAACCCTTTAAGTACTGTGAGAAGGCACAAGGTGCCATAGTAGACAATCGGTACGTGTCACCGAGGTGCCTGGCCTTGGTGAAATGAACCGATAACCCTAGGTTACTGATACTTGTTGGTAGTAGTTTAGCTGCTGGCTGCAGCTGATCGGGGCCGGGTTTCATTGTGTAACACCCCAGAGTTGTGTTACTACACGCCTCTACCCCGCTACTATCTGTTAAGAGCTTTTATACTGTCACCTGATGTGATTTTGCTTATTTTCTCCACAAATGTGCATAAACCTATGTTAAATGCAATTGTTCAAGTCATTTTTCTGGTATACCAGCAGGTGGCAGCATCATTGGCAGAGATAGTTTTAATGTTATGGCCGTTCACAGTGGAACTATTCTGTTCTATTCTGCCCCCCTGCTGAGGAGAAGTGGAGGATTCCATCTTCCTGCAGCAAGGGAGGAAAAAGCCAGTTAGATCCAGATCTAGTTACCTCCTGTATAGGGAAGACAGCAAGGACCAAGTCTTGGTCTGAGACTTGATCATATTCCCAGTCTGAGCCCTGCAGCCTCAGCTGGATGAAAAGAAAGCAGAAAGCTACAGACAATCTCCAGAGTTCCAGGAAGAAAGCATCACCCGAGAAACCATCTGAGAGATAAGTCCAGAGGCCTAGGAGAAGCCATTCCTCCTCAGCTAGTCTGTCCCCAGAAGCTACAGAAAAGTGCAGAAGATTAATTACTGCCACAATTACAGAGCTACCAAGCAGACGACGTATCCTGCAAGATCCAAGTTTAAAGCAGAAGCATTTATTCCTGCCAATCCTTGCTAAAACCTGCTGGGACCAGAGACCAAAGCTGTATACTGCTTGGATACAAGTTATCTTCAGTAAAGAAACGTTTGAACTTCATCTAAAGGTCTGGATATCATTTCTGCTGCAAAATTCCTCTATTACTCCTACTATCACTACACTCAAATGTATTGCAAGTGAGCCAGGAGTCCAGCGGTACCCAGGTAGGAGACACCGTTGACACAATTATCACCACCCTATAGAGACATTATAGGCCATTACACTTCTGGCATTCCTAATCTGGGACGTGCGTTATAACACCTTGGAAGGACCCTGGGATAGTACCCTGAGCACGCTGCAATTGGCGTCACGACAAATACAGAACATTAACAACACGTATCCTGGCCCATTGCAATTGGAGTAGTCAAAGAGCAGGTTGGGATGACTACTCCCACGTATCCAGACCAGGTTTTGGCTGGCCTATATAAGCGAGGAAGCCCAGGAGAGCTGGGGGTGAGGGTCCTAGTCTGGAAGTGTGATAGACTGGGAGTACAGCTGTGGGGAGGGTTTCAGCGGAGAAACCTGCTATTGCCAAGTCTTTTCCACCTCAAGATGGTGGCGGAAACCAGGAACTACAGAGGACTGTGAGTCCGACCACTTCACATGGACTGTGCTTTTTGTGTGTGTTTTACATGCTGAAGTAAGCGAGTATTTGCTGAATCTGTTTTGGAGATCAGATCACTTAGTCTCATAGTTCAATGTCTTGACCTTGGTCCCAAAGAGACAGATGTCCTTTGGGGTCATGATATTGCTTATAATGCAACCATGTGTTGAAATTCAATTGTTCTATTTACAAAAAATCGGGGGAGCAGCTTGGTGCCATTGGGCCCGAAAGCAAAACTGTTCTAGATCTCCTTGGTCTCCTACCTTGACCTGAATTGATGTCTTGTACTGCTGTATATGATCCATGGACGTATTCACTTGTAATGTGACATTGCTCACATGGTTGCAATTTTCTGGCGTCATGTCAATGGGCTCCAGTGGTGGCACCTAAGGACTCATGAGGCTTTACTGTCCTGCTTAGGTGCCAGCTGCAGCTGTACAACAAATGGCTTTCACTGGTGCACTAAAGTGCTGATAGATTTATGGTCCTTAAAGTGCACCTCTCAGCAGGATCAACCTTATAACACCAGGCATACCACCTTGTAGGGCTGATGCTGCTTGATTAAAATGACACCTTTCTTGAGCAAATCGGCTGAGGCATCCCTGAGAAAAAAGACTTTTATTCATTATGCCAGTGAGGATATCGGTGTACTGAGGGGCGGGGCTTGTACTGGAAAGTACAAGGACACACCCCTCAGTTCAATTAAGCTGTCATTTGTATGAAGAATACAATTCTGTTTTCTCAGGAACACCACAGCCGATTTTCACAAGACAAGTATCATTTTAATCTGCAGGATCAACCCTATCAGACAATAGCCCTGGTTTAATAAGGTTGATTCTACTCACCGGTTCCCTTTAAGATTTCAGATCCAGCAGGGATTTGCCATAAGAGATCCAAGGGTCTCCAGTCTGTTCTTGCACACTGCCATTGATGCTTGTGCAACGGGCGCCTCCCCCAGTGCCCTCTATGTAATGCGACCCAGGTACCGGAATGCCGAGTGGTATAGTGCGGCCTAAAATGTCACTTTATATGTGTCACGGTGCTCCTACCTGGATACGGCTGGACCCCAGGCGTTGGCTCCGAAGCAATAAACAGGGGGAATAATTGAGGGATAAAAGAAAAACTTGAGTCCAGACCTTGTGATGAAGTCCAATGGCTGCTTTACTTTGCATAAACGTTCATCAGACACAGTCTCCAAACTTTATCTTGGTCCCAGCAGGCTTTAGCATTAAAACTGGCAGGCAAACTCATCTCTGCTATATCTGTTTCACTCTGGCTCTGCTGTACTGACAGGCTGACTGTATGACTAAGCTTCTTCTGTATGCTGCACTTCTCTCTGTAGTCTGACTCTAGGCTATGCCAGAGAACTATGCTCCTGGCTCCTGAATCTTTAAGCTTTGACCTCCATGGCCAGCAGAGCTGAGGGTGCTCTGGCTGGCTTGGCTTGGGCACGTCCAGCAGAGACATACCCAGCACACCCTCCCTTGGCAGGGGGTAAGCTGGAACTCGCTCTCTCTGGTCCCCACCCTTAGAATGGAATGGAAAGCTCCATTCTTCCTAACTGTAGCTCTGCCGTATTTGCTGCCACCTGCTGGTGAACCAGGCACATTACACTTGAAAATAACAGTGACATTATAAATAGGAATGCACAGTATAGTGGACCTGAAATAAATACACAAGATGACATTATATTAGCCCATTAAAGACAGTAGCGGGGTGAAGAAGTGGTAATGCCACTCTGGGGCGTTACACTTGCCCCTGACACCCTTCCTGTACCAGGTCAGTGGAATTCCCATCGGTGTAGTGTCAGGTTGCTGTACTGACTTTGGTGTTTTGTTTTTTTCATCCAGAAAATAATGGATGTGTTTTAGGTTTGACATCACTAGTTAATGTTTGACCTCAAATTTACCACATGGAGCTCAGTCCGGTGGGAGT
The DNA here is from genome assembly GCF_014858855.1 of Bufo gargarizans. Classification (NCBI taxonomy): domain Eukaryota; kingdom Metazoa; phylum Chordata; class Amphibia; order Anura; family Bufonidae; genus Bufo; species Bufo gargarizans. The sequence continues at coordinate 364,063,041 of NC_058085.1, forward strand.
TATGACCTCTGCAAATTCCTGGCTGATATCATACATTCCCTTTCACATAGCCTTCACCACATGAAACATTAACAAGGAACCCGGACATCACCGTGATGGATGCCGACCGGACCCAGTGTGAAGCCGCCGCTCACTCGCCACGAATACATTTATGGGAATAAAACCGTAATTATTAGTGATGAGCGAGCACCGAAGTATTTGGGTGTTCGGCCGAAACACATTGCTATATTCGTGTGCTCGGCCAGGCACCCGAGTATAATGGAATTCAATGGGAGACAACCAGGCTCTGAAGAGGGAAGGTGTCTGGTCCAATGGAAAAGTTCAGAAAGTGACAGAAACGCCACCGAAATGGTTCGGGAACATCATGGGGAGGATGTCTGGATGCATCTTGGACTCCCAGGTCGCTGCTGGGAACCATGTTGTCCGAGTAGTGCGCCACTTTTACAGACTGACAAAAATACGCACAAAACTCCCCAAAAAATCCATTTTACAAAATTGTTAGGAAACATTCTTTCCTGTATATTCAATTGTATATAAAGTGCAAGTGCTGCCAAAAATTACAAGGAAGAGGCACTCCGATACAGCCTGTATATAACGTAATGGAGGGCCTCATTCACATTGTGGTACAATAGTTCAGGTAGTGGGACTCCTACACTGATTAGGCCTATGTACTAGGTGAAAGGGCTGCCAAAAATTACAAGGAACCGGCGCTGCAATACACCCTTAGTTACACATAAAGGAGGGCATCATACACAGTCTTGAAAAATTATGATTGATGGCCCGCTGGTGACCCTCAAAAACATTTGGAGCAAGGGCCTGCTGATCTGTCCATCTAAAAGCTTAGGGGCGAGGGCCTCCTGCCGATGTGGTGACTCTAGATAACCTCTGGGTGATTGCATGTCCCTATGACGGCGATGATCCATTCGGATGTCCGCACTATCAACTTTCGATGTTCTTTTCTGCGCCTACCATGGTGATCACGGGTAACGGGGAATCGCGGTTCGATGTCGGAGAGGGAGCCTGAGAAAGGGATACCACATCCAAGGGCAGGGCTGGTGCAAGGATTTTTGCCACCCTAGGCAAAAGCTAATTTTGCCGCCCCCTTGACTCCGCCCATTGACCACACCCCTTTTTCCGCCCCTTTTTCAGCCACCTATTGCATGCAACATTTAACTATGGTCGTGTACCCTGTGCCAGTCCGACTATGGTCATTTATATATAATATCGTGGGATTGCGCGCCCGAAGTCAGCGCCGGTGCAAGGATTTTTGTCAACAGAAGCAAATGTACATTTTGCCCCCCCCCCCATCATTTCACATTTCTGCCCCTCATAATTCATGTCCATCTCTTGCCCCCTCCCCATCATTTCACATTTCTGCCCCTCATGATTCATGTCCATTTCTTGCCCCCCCATGTGATAATATCATAGTGCCATCCTCTCCCCCTGCCCCCTAATGTGCCAGTATAAAGTGCCTCTCTCCTCCCCCCTCCATGTGCCAGTATCATGGTGCCAATAGCCCCCCCCTCCCCCGTGGCAGTAAAGTAACAGTCCGGTATTAAAAAAAAAAAAAAACACTTTCAGAAAAGTTTTCCTGGGATTCGAACTCACAACCTTTACACATCAGAGGTAAGGCATTTACCCTCACAGCCATGAAAGCTGTATTATCAATTGCTTAAAAAAAAAAATATAAGACTTCTACTGTAGGTAACTTTGATAGTGTACATCCATACACATGACAGCTGCCCCAGTACACTGTGTATGGATGTATTAGAGCTGGGTGTGTTTGGGCAGCTGACATGTGTATGGATGTACACTAGGTATCAAAGTTACCTACAGTAGAAGTCTTATTATTTTTTTTTTTTTTAAGCAACTAGTAATACAGCTTTCATAGCTGTGAGGGTAAATGCCTTGGCTCAGATGTGTCAAGGTCGTGAGTTCGAATCCCACGAGAAACTTTTCTGACAGAAAGCCTAGATGAGATTTAAATACACCAGGGTGTCTCAGCTGCGTGCCGCTCTCTCTGCCCGTAGTGAACTCATCGGAGTATATCTGGCCGGCAAGAACGGAAGGAGATGAGATGATGTCAGATGGATGACACAAGTAGGGGGCGGGGTGCAGGCGGCGGCCGGCGCCCCCAGGCAGAGTGCGCTCTACGCGGTTGCCTACTCTGCTTATGGGTGGCGCCGGCCCTGTCCAAGGGAGGTCAATGGCTGAAATCTGATTGGCTGTTGTTGCCTTGCCCCCTTTTTTGAACCACCCAGAGAGGGTGGGTTAAGTTATTAAAGCACAAAATTGCAAGGAAGGCAGAAGGTGCGCGGCAATTACCCACTCCCGACTCAGGGAGGTAGTGACGATAAATAACAATACAGGACTCTTAAGATGTCCTGTTATTGGAATGATTAATAAAAAATTATAGGGAATGTCATTGGGGTATTTTGGATTTGTAAACGTTAGCCAGGAGACGCCCTGCTGCCGCTTTGTTGACTCTAGCTAACTTCTGCCTGATCGCACGTCCCCGTGATGTCGATGATACATTTGGATATCTTCCCTATTAACTTTCGATGTTCTTTTATGTGCCTAACATGGTGACCACCGGTAACGGGGAATCATTGTTCGATTTTGGAGAGGAAGCCTGATAAACGGCTACGGCTAATACTTCAAAGCAAGGCAGCATGAGTTGTGGGCCTGCAGGTAAGCTGACCCTGTTAAACATTATATGCTAGTGCCTGCGGGTGAGCTGACCCTGTTAAGCAATCTGTGGCCTCAGTCTTTTATCCAGACTCAGTCATTGTGCCACTATGTGGCCTCCTCATGCTGCCATCTCCATCACCTTGCCACTCATTCTTCTCACCATGCTGCTGCTGATGCAGCTTAAAAGGGCTTAAAGTGATCACCAGGCCCACAATCCAATTAAGGTTTTACTCACAAAACCAAAGTAAAAATTCGATTTTATAGGAAAAATTGATTAAAAACATTCTTTCCTGTATATTTACTTGTATATAAAGTGCAAGTGCTGCCAAAAGGAAGAGGCACTCCGATACCACCTGTATGTTGCGGGCCTGCAGGTGAGCTGACCCTGTAAAAGATTTTAGGTGTGGGCCTGCTGGGAACTGACCCAGTAAAACATATGCGAGGGCCTGCTGCTGAGCTGACCCTCTAAAACATTAGGGGCGAGGGCCTACAGTTGAGCTGATCCTATTAAAAAAATTAGAGTTGAGAGAATATATACAATCTGGATGAGGAGGAGTAAACAAGATTCAACCATATACTCTTTTTTTTTTTTTTTTTTTTTTTTGTGGTGGAAAAGGTGCATGGGAATACACTACAGTAGATTGAGTACATTATAAATGATAGATTGAAATTGCCTTTATGTTCATCATCAGCCGCTTTCCTCTGGTGGAGTGGAGAAGTCAGGGGCAATCCAGGCCTTGTTGATTTTTATCTGAGTCAACCAGTCAGCATTGTCAGTGGACAAGCGGATGCGCTTATCTGTTATAATGCCACCAGCAGCACTAAATACCCGCTCAGACAAAAAGCTAGTGGCAGGCAGGCCAGCACCTCCAAGGCATAGAGCGCCAGTTCGTTCCACGTGTCCAGCTTGGACGCCCAGTAGTTGTAACTCACTGAGGGATCATTGAGGATGCTGACACGGTCTGCTATGTATTCCTTCACCATTTTCCAAAACTTTTCCCTCCTTGTGACACTAGGCCGCACTTCAGGGTGAGGTTGCTGGCCGGATGTCATGAAAGTCCCATGCCTTGGAGAGTGTTGCCCTGCCTTTGTTGGAACTGGAGTGTGTTCCCCTTGTCTCCCTTCCTCGGTTGCCTAAGGAAGTACGGACTCTGCCGCCAGCGTTGTCAGATGGAAAATTTTGGAGCAATCTCTCAACAAGTACCTTCTGGTATTGTACCGTTTTGCTCGTCCTCTCCACCACAGGAATGAGAGATGCGTATAACGCGAGGGCCGCGGGAAAGGCAACCTAACATGAAGTCAGCCATGTGTGCCAGAGTACCAACAGGCAAGACGTCGATGTCGACATTAGGATGACTCTCCATCTCCTCATCCTCCTTCTCTTCTGCCCATCCACGCTGAACAGATGGAATTAAAGTTCCATGGATACTACCCTCTGTAGCGGAGGCAACCGTCTCCTCCTCCTCCTCTTCATCGTTCAATTCACACTAAGAAGACGAACTGTGGGTGGTCTGGCTATCACACTGTGTAATGTCCTCCCCCATTTCCTCGTCTGCCACATTCAGAGCGTCGTCCTTAATTGTGAGCAGCGATAGTTTGAGTAGACACAGCAGTGGGATGGTTACGCTGATAATAGCGTTATCACCACTAACCATCTGTGTGGATTCATCAAAGGTTTTTAAAACCTCACACAGGTCGGACATCAATGCCGACTCCTCCATTGTAAATAGTGGCAGTTGACTCGAAAGGCGACGACTATAGTTGAGCGGACACCTGGATGTTCGGGTTCGATGAGTTCGGCCGAACTTGAAAAAAAAGCCGAACCCCATTGAAGTCAATGGGGACCCAAACTTTTGGGCACTAAAATGGCTCTAAAATAGTCCTGGAAAGGGCTAGAGGGCTGCAAAAGGCATCAAAATGTGCTTAAGAGCATGGCAACTGTTCTGCAAACAAATGTGGATAGAGAAATGACTTAAAATAACATAAAATACAGACAATTTTAAAATAACAATCTGGATCTAGGAGTAGGAGGTTGAGGAGGCGGAGGATGGGTGGATGTGGCGGTGTAGGTTGACGTGGCAGTGTAGGTGGAAGCGGCGGTGAAGGAGGACTAGGTAACCAACACTGATTTGTGTTATTTTCTATTTTTAAATATTGGGACATATAACAAAATAAAACCAAGAATAAGTGCACTTGAGTACAAGAACGGATGGTTGAGGCTGGTATAAATGTCTATTCTGTACAAGGTACGGACAAGTCCTGTGGGATCCATGCCTGGTTCATTTTAATAAACGTGAGCTTGTCCACATTGGCTGCGGCCTGTGATAATGCTCTCTGCTAAACACACGTTCACACTATACACTGGCTGCAGGGCAGGTCAGCACCTCCAAGGCTGACAAAGCTTTTCCACATGTCGGCCATGGTAACCCTGCCTTCTCAGGTGCTGGCGGTGCCCCGGGTGCGTTGGTGACCTCTTCCTCCTCCTCTGCCTTCGCCTTGTGCTTCCACAAAATTACAAATTATTAACCTGCAACTCAGAGAAGGAGGTAGATATGGAGTCGGAGGTTGAGGAGGCGGTGAATGTGGTGTTGTAGGTGGAGCCAGCGATGGAGGAGGAGGTAGCCAACAATATATATTTTTTTATTTATTTATTTATTTTTAAATTGGGGTAGGTAGCCCCCAAAATATTGGGACAACAAAAAAAACAAAGAATCATTGCACTTGACTTGAGTACCAGAATGTATGTTTGATGGTGGTATAAATGTCTATTCTGCACAAGGTACAGACAAGTCTTGTGGGATCCAGGCCTGGTTCATTTTAAAGAACGTGAGCTTGTCCACGTTGGCTTTGGACAGACGGCTGCATCTGTCTGTAATGACGCCTCCTGCCGTGCTAAACACACGTTCAGAGAGTACACTGGCTGCAGGGCAGGCCAGCACCTCCACGGCATACAGGGCAAGCTCTGGCCATGTGGAAAATTTGGAGACCCAGAAGTTGAATGGGGCAGAACCATCAGTCAGTATGTGTAGGTGTGTGCACAGGTACTGTTCCACCATGTTGTTCAAATGCTGCCTCCCGCTAACACGCTCCATATTAGCAATTGGGGCCGGTTGTTGCGGCGAGGTGACAAAGCTTTTCCACATGTCGGTCATGGTAACCCTGCCTTCTGAGGTGCTGGCGGTGACACAGCTGCGTTGGCGACCTCTTCCTCCTCCCCTGCCTTCACCTTGTGCTTCCACTTGTCCCCCGGCGTCAGTCGGTAATGCTCTCAGGAGCGCGTCTACCAGCGTGCGCCTGTACTCGCGCATCTTCCTATCACGCTTCAGTGAGGGAATTAAGGACGGTACGTTGTCCTTGTAACGGGGATCCAGCAGCGTGGCCACCCAGTAGTCCGCACACATTAAAATGTTGTCAACTCTGCAGTCGTTGCACAGGCACTGCAGCATGTAGTTGCTCATGTGTGCCAGGCTGCCCAGAGGCAAGGACAAGCTGTCCTCTGTGGGAGGCGTATCGTCTGTGTCCTCTGTATCCCCCCAGCCACGCACCAGTGATGGCCACGAGCTGCGCTGGGTGCCACCCTGCTGTGAACATGGTTCCTCCTTCTCCAGAACTGTGCCCTGGCTGGCCAAATGTGTACCTGGCCTCTGCTGGTGCAGGAACCCACCCTCTGAGCCACTTCTAAATGACTGGCCTGAAACCCTTTTTTCTCAAGGAGACATAGAAGTGGTATTGTAACGCTGATAACGGCGTCATCGCCACTGGCCATGTTGGTGGAGTACTCGAAACAGCGCAACAAGGAACACAGGTCTCGCATGGAGGCCCAGTCATTGGTGGTGAAGTGGTGCTGTTCTGTAGTGCGACTGACCCATGCGTGCTGCAGCTGAAACTCCACTATGGCCTGCTGCTGCTCGCACAGTCTGTCCAGCATGTGCAAGGTGGAGTTCCACCTGGTGGGCACGTCGCATATGAGGCGGTGAGCGTATCAGAGGTATTCGGGGTAGTTGTTAATGGATTTCTGCACCACCAAATTCAGCACATGCGCCAAGCAAGGGATGTGCGTCAAACCGGATAGTCCCAGAGCTGCTACGAGATTTCGCCCATTATCGCACACCACCAGGCCGGGCTTGAGGCTCACCGGCAGCAACCACTCATTGGTCTGTTGTTCAAGGCCCGTCCACAGCTCCTGTGCGGTGTGGGGTTTGTCCCCCAAACACATCAGTTTTAGAACTGCCTGCTGACGTTTACCCCGGGCTGTGCTGAAGTTGGTGGTGAAGGTCTTTTGCTGACCGGATGAGGAGCTGGTAGAAGAGGAATACAAGTAGGAGGAGGAAGCAACAGGAGGCAAAGAATGTTGCCCTGCGATCCTTGGCGGCGGAAGGACATGCGCCAAACAGCTCTCCGCCTGGGGTCCAGCTGCCACTACATTTACCCAGTGTGCAGTTAGGGAGATATAGCGTCCCTGGCCGTGCTTACTGGTCCACGTATCTGTGGTTAGGTGGACCTTGCCACAGATGGCATTGCGCAGTGCACACTTGATTTTATCCGCCACTTGGTTGTGCAGGGAAGGGATGGCTCTCTTGGAGAAGTAGTGCCGGCTGGGAACAACATACTGTGGGACAGCAAGCGACATGAGCTGTTTGAAGCTGTCTGTGTCCACCAGCCTAAATGACAGCATTTCAAAAGCCAGCAGTTTAGAAATGCTGGAATTCAGGGCCAGGGATCGCAGGTTGGTAGGGGGGTACTTCCGCTTTTTCTGCAGGGTTTGGGAGATGGAGAGCTGAACGCTTCCGTGTGACATGGTGGAGATGCTGAGACCTTTCTTGGTTTTGAAGGTGTTTACTCCACTGCAGTTCATGCTTTGCATGCAGGTGCCTGGTCATGCAGGTTGTGCTCAGGTTGAGAACGTTTATGCCTCGCTTCAGGCTCTGATGGCACAGTGGGCAAACCACTCGTGTCTTGTCGTCAGCACATTGTTTGAAGAACTGCCACGCCAGGGAACTCCTTGGAGCTGGCTTTGGTGTGCTCGGTCCCTTGCTGCGGTGGGCAGCAGCAGGCGTACTGTCTAGGGGACGGCCGCTTCGCTTTTGCACCCTGCTCCCTCTTCTGCTGTGCTGTTGGCTTGGTATGACCACTGCCTCTTCCTCCGAACTATGAAAGTCACTGGCATGACCTTCATTCCATGTGGGGTCTAGGACCTCATCATCCTCCACATTATCTTCCACCCAGTCTTCACCCATGCCCTACTTGCCGGTCTGCAGACTGCAGAAAGCCCCAGCAGTTGGCACCTGTGTTTCGTCATCATCCGAGACGTGCTGCTATGGTCCTCCCATGTACTCATCTTGAAAGATAAGTGGTTGGGCATCGGTGCACTCAATCTCTTCCACTTCTGGGGCAGGGATAGGTGGATGGCCCTGGGGAACCCTGCTAAGAGAGTCATCAAAAAGCAGAAGAGACTGCTGCATGACTTGGGGCTCAGACTGCTTGGCTGATTTGCAAGGGGGTGAGGTGAAAGACTGATGGACATCGGCTGCAGTTGCCAACTGTGGTCTTTCGGCGGGTGGGAGACAATGTGAAGGAACTGGATCCACTGTCAGCAACCCAATCTACTGTCACCTGTACTTGTTCAGGCCTCACCATTCGTACAGCCGCATTAGACCCGACCAAATAACGCTGCAGGTTCTGTCGCCTACTCGCACCTGAGGAAGGGGTTTCACTTGTGCGTGTAGCTGGCACAGATCGACCACGTCCTCTCCCTGAAACAGGAGCTCCACCAACACCAGCAGCACCACGACCTGGGCCACGTCCCTTATTTGATGTTTTCCTCATTTTTTGCCTTCACCCACCAGGTGTCAATTAAACTGCCAATAGTCAACAATTTATTTCCTTACCAGTAAGGCAGTGCCCGTGTCATAAACAGAATACATTTCTTTAGGTCACACAACAGTGTAACAGAGCAGTTGAATACAATTACTTCACTATCACCAAAAGTTAGAATTTTCAAACCAACAATTTAACTGCAGAAGATAACGCAGTGTACAGAAACGCAGTGTACACCGAAAATGTGCAATCTACCACAAAACCAGTGTTTATTGCAAACAACTCTAGAATTGCAGTATTTCACAGGTAAATTCTAAAATAGCTAATGCTGCGTTGTACGCAAAAGTGCTCTGGGGCAATAGTACAGTGTTTTTTGGCAATCAACTGTGTAAATGCAGAGCTCCACTGGTTACTTCACATGAAAGAAATATAGGGTAGGCCTCAGATCAGCTATGTAGGCCAAACAACTGTAGAAATGCAGTATTTCACGGCTTAATTATAAAATAGGTAATACTGCGCTGTAAGCAAAAGTGCTATCTAGCACAAAAATTGTGCTTTTTTACAGCAGCAAGGTAACGGCACTATTTAACGGTTTTATTGGACTGTCAGGTATGCAGTGCCTGTGGCAGGCAGATAAAAAAACTCTCTTTAGGTCACAAAAATGTGTGACAGTCTGACAGACTAATGTAATTGAATAATTTTCAATGCCAGGTATGCAGTGCCGGCTGTAGGGGTACTTGACCTGCCAAAAAAGGGAATTTCACCTCCACTGAGCTACCAGAACACAAGTAGACTAATGTCCCTGGCACACAGGCAGTTAACATGCAGTTTCAAGGTGACTGCATGTAACAAAATGGCTGCCGACGCTGACTTTACTAACGGATGGATTAAAAATTATTTTGGAGTATCACTGGGCTCAGGGCTAGGTACAATATTTTAGCATAGCACCCTCAATTATCGCTGTAGTTTGCAGATTGTACAACACCAGAATTCTGCCCTAATCTGTCCTTCGCAGCGACCGCAGCCTCTCCCTACACTAGTAACAGCAGAGTGACGGGCGGCGCTAAGTGACTCCAGCTTATATAGAGGCTGGGTCACATGCTGCACTGGCCAATCACAGCCATGCCAATAGTAGGCATGGCTGTGATGGCCTCTTAGGGCAAAGTAGTTAAACGCTTGCTGATTGGCTGCTCTGCAGCCAATCAAAAAGCGCCAAGAGATCGCCGAACACCTAATCCGAACCCGAACGGAAATGTTCGGGTTCAGGTCCGGGTGCCAAAAATCGTAAAGTTCAGTACGAACCCGAACTTTACAGTTTGGGTTCGCTCAACTCTAGCGACGACCATGTTGCAGCTGGTATTCCACAACTGCCCTCTGCTGCTCAGAAAGCCTGGCCAACATATAGAACGTAGAGTTCCAGCGCGTGCTCACGTCACACAACAGTCGGTGAGCTGGATGCCGCAAGCGCTGCTGCAGCGTTGACAGGCTGAAGCTGTGGACGACTTGAGGAAATGGGCACACACCAGCGCGCCTTCACTAGTAGCTCTGGCAAAGTGGGGTAGGTTTTGATAAACCGCTGAACCACTACGTTTAAGACGTGGGCTAGGCATGGGATGTGTGTCAGGTTGCCGAGCTCCAAAGCCACCACCAAGTTACGGCCATTGTCAGACACAACCATGCCTGGTTCTAGGTTGAGTGGTGAGAGCCACAGCTCGGTCTGGTCCCTTATCCCCTGCCACAGCTCTGCGGCGGTGTGCTGTTTGTCCCCTAAGCAGATCAGCTTCAGCTCGGCCTGTTGACGCTTACCCACAGCAGTGCTACATTGCCGTTCACCACCGTCATCTTCTTGAGACTGTGAAGGCTCAAGAGGTTGGGAATTAGGGCACAATATCTCAGGTCCCTGTTCAAGAGTGCTGGGCACGAGGGCCAAATATAATAGTGGTGCTGGAAAGATCTCCTCGGAATATCTGAGTGTGGGATCACTCGTTTGGCAGGCCTCTCCATGGTGGGAGGAAGGATGATCTGAGCGAGGATTTGGTTGACCAGACTCTTGGCTATAGAGACTGGACTTGGTGGAAGAGAGGGTGGTGCTGAGCCGACTGGAAGCATTATCTTCAGCAAGCCAACCGACCAACTGTTCGCACTGGTCTGACTTGGACAGTGTTGTCCTGCGCCACCCAGCTAAGTTGGACATGAAGCTGGGTACGGTGGATTTATTTATTTTTTCTGGTGCACTGGCAGCAGGCACAGTTTCATTGCGCCCAGGGCCATGGCCTCTGCTTGCACCATCAGCATGACGCCCACTCCCCCGTCCCTTACTGCTCGCCTTCTTCATATTAATGGTTTTGTGACTAGATGTGGCGCAGATTGTTTTACAGTCAAGACACAGTTTTCTGATACAGGACGGTATATGTCACAGAAGCCTACAGAATATGGACACTAGATTAGGCCCAGATTTTTGGAATTTGCCCTAAATAAACAGTTTTTGGATGGCGTACGGTATATGTCACAGAACACCACAGAAGGCCTCCTGCACACGACCGTTGTTGTTCTGGTCCTCATCCGAGCTGCAGGTTTTGTGGCTCAGGTGTGGACCCATTCACTTCAATGGGGCCGCAAAAGATGCAGACAGGACTCCGTGTGCTGTCCGCATCCGTTGCTCCGTTCCGTGGCCCGCAAAAAATATATAACCTGTCCTATTCTTGTCCATTTTGCGGACAAGAATAGGCAGTTATATCAATGGCTGTCCGCACCGTTCCGCAAATTGCGGACACTGACCGCAAAACACACAACGGTTGTGTGCATGTAGCCAATATGGACACTATTTTAAGCCCAGATTATTGGAATCTGCGGTACAGACACTGTCTTCTGATGTAGTTTGTATTTATACTTATATCGGGGCCTGACAACCACACAAGGTGTTGAGGCGCAGATCACACAATTCATGGATTACTCCGTTGACAGCAAAAATGTGGATTATGGGAAAAAAAAATGATTATTTTCACGAATATTCTTCCTGTCTCTGCCCCTGACGCACAGAAGGTATTGCTGCACAGATGTCACTGCAGACACCTTCTATATAGCAAGATAATCGCTATTTCGAAAAGTATATAAAAATAAAAAATTTGAGTACAACTTTGCACAATTAAATTGCTGCCACCACACACAATAGTCCTTAAAAGTACTTTTGCGATCACAATCTCCCTACACTGTCTGTCCCTTCCTAAGCGCAGCGCTCCCTGACTCGCAATGAGCCAAACCCGCGTGATGGGTGCTATATAGCACCCGATGCCGCGTTCCGGCCAGCCAATCACTGTAATGCCAGCAGCCAACATGGCTACTGGCATTACAGTGATGGCAGTACTTACCTGCACCTTTATTGACTGCTTAGCAGCCGCGAAACGTGCGGGGAGGAGACTCAAGCATGGCGCTCGAGCACATGTGGTACTCGGCCGAGTACTGCCATGTGCCGAGCATAGCGATGCTCGAGCCGAACAGGTATTCGGCCGTAATAGTAATTATAAGAAGTCCGGTTTGCAGTGGTTCTCCGTGTCGCCCCCTGTTGGCTGATCCACTTGTATGAGCTTTGTAAGTGACATCACCCCTGCACGTATTTCTGACCCACAAACTGGTTGTCACCATTTAAACGGTTTGTGCCACGTCTTCTATGCAAAGGATAGAGCATTAGATCCTGTTCATTCAGGACGCCCACCATTCATGATCCTCTGGCGATGGAGTTTATGGTGGGGTCCACTGCTGGAGATCGCTGAGCTGCGGCATGTGCTCCAACCCCCAACCTCTATCCATGGAACCTCAGGACCCCCTATTTTAGGGTCCCAACAATCAGGCAATTATCCCCTATTCTCTAGATAAGGGGATACGTTTCAAACTTGGCACAACTGCAACCCCTTTAAGCCATTGAGCCACCAAAAAAACCAAGCTGAGTATCATTCGTGTGAAACCAGGGGCCACAGACTTGACAGTGAGGGGCCACATGGAAGCCCCACAATACGCCATGATAAATACACTGTATATGCTGCGCACCACAGCAAAGCTTGCTGCATACAGACCCTGAGCAAGCAGGGGGTGCCGTCAGCCCAAATCGGGCCCATTCTGATTGGTTGGTCCTAGCAAGCATTGATTTCTATAGCATTAGCAGTAATGGAGGTACAGATGCAGCAGAGCTCAGTGTGCTTATTTCGAAGACTGCAGGTGAAACGTCTGATGACGCAATCCAAAGAACTCAATGACACATTCAGCTCTGCTACATCCATAGGAAAGGTATAGCACCTTCCCAGTATACAGAACGGGACAGTTCTACATGGGGCTCTCGAGGTAGGGATTGTAAAACCTAGTAGCACATGGTTATTCCTGGGTGTCCATGTGACAAGACGGATGTCTCAAGTGACAGGTGATGTCTCGAGCAGCAGGTGACGTCTCGTGTGACAACCGGATGTTTCCCTACACTACCAATGTTAGTGCCCCCCCCCCCTTCTTCAGACACTTAATGAGAGATTTGTACAGTGGGTCCAAAATCAGGCAGGGGGCTGAGCAGAACTCCGCAGCCTATGCTCGGGTACCCTCTGCCTGCTTTTCCTCCTGTCTGTCTCTGGTTATGCCGATGGTTGATGTGCCCACCCGGACCCTCACATACCAGCACACCCTGGTGAGTGTCATATAGGATGCATATAGCATGGGGACGTCTGGCAACCAGGACATGGACATGGGCTTTCTGGACTCGTAACCGTCTGTGTTAAATACTAACGACTCCTAAGTTATTGTACAACTACAACTCCCAGCATGCACGTGCTGTAAGTGTAGAGCAGAGTACTCTAGAAGTAGCCAAACAGGGACATTGACGTTACCCTTTCTTCCATGGTCTCACATTGGAACTGAACAGTAGCGGAGCTGAATTTGTCATGGCATATTTAGTTTTTTAGGCTGAATGTTTTATGTAATGATTGTATCTATTTTTACCAGCAGTCCTATGTAAACCCGCTGCCCCAAAATGATAAATTTTTGGAAATTTGGGGGTTTTGTTTGCATTTATACTGTTGCTATTTTTGGTCTAGTTTGATATTCAGGTGCAACATTTTGTACCGATTGCAATGATATGGAATTTATTGGTAAAAGCAGTCACCACTAGGGGGAGCTCTCCGCATATGGATTTATACAGTGCCCATTGAATTGAAAAGTCAATGCCTTCACTGAGCTCCGAAGCTCCCCCTAGTGGTGACTTCTTCAGGCAGACAGAAATGTAGGTAGAGTGGTAAAAAAGCGGTAGATATTTTTATAAATAAGTTTATCGCACAGACTTTTCTGAAATCAAGAGGCGATAGCTCCCCCCTATGGAGGAGGAGGTGCACATTGAGGAAGCAAAATCTGAATGAGCCCCTGACTACCTACCTATTAGAAAGGATTTTTACTATAGAGGTTTCCTGGAAAGCTGAATTACTATTATAACGTGTGATGAGAACGGGGGCATTATGGGATGCAAGTATTTTTATATATTTGGATTCTATAACCTTTTTGCTCAATAATAATGAATCACTTTAAAGGGGTCCTCTCACTTCAGCTAATGGCGTTTATTATGTAGAGGAAGTTAACACAAGGCACTTACTAATGTATTGTGATTGTCCATATTGTCTCCTTTGCTGGCTTCATTTATTTTACTATCACATTATACAACCATAGCTGCAGTGCAGATATGAGGAGGCAGGGAAGGGCGCTGCTGCGCATGCGCTTCTAAGGGATGCTCTTGCGGTCCCGACCATCAGAGAGGCAGGTGCTTTTTCCTATAGTGTGCAAGCACGACCACTGCTGCTGTAATGCAGAGTGGTCATAACCCCTGGATCCGAGCAGTATATAATGTGATGGGAAAATGAATCCAGCCAGCAAAGGAGGCAATATGGATAATCACAATACATTAGTAAGGGGCTTGTATTAACTTTCTCTACATGATAAATGCCATTTGCTGAAGTGACACAACCCCTTTAATAATGTACTCGCCGCCAACATAGTAAGCAGCAATTTACAAACAGGAAGCAAGCAGCAGAGCTACATGATGACTAAGATGCACCATCTCTAAGAGAAGACCTTAAAAGAGAGGAGTCCCTTAAATCAGGAGATGTGAGGAGCAAGTCTATTAGTTTGAGGTTACGAAATCCATTGGAAAGGTGCAGCACGGGAGAAGTCCTACAGAAGGGGCATTGGGATGGAAGGATGGAAGATGGGAATGGTTGTTGGCCAGATGACAAAGATGTGTGGGTTGGTGGATGAAAAGTTGAAATATAGGAAGGTGCAGCACGGAAGACGTTCTGTTGATGGGGACAACAGAATGCAATGATGGAAGATGGAAACTATCATTGGCCAAATGGAGAAGATGAGTGGGCTGGTGGATGAAGAGTTGAAATATAGGAATGTGCGGCATGGGAGAAGTCCTGTAGATGGGGACAATAGGATGCAATGATGGAGGATGGAAACTGCCATTGGCAAAATGGAGAACATGGAAGGGTTGCTGGATGGAAGACTATTATGTGGAAAGGTGCAGCACGGGAGAAGTCCTGTAGATGGGGACAATAGGATGTAATGATGGAGGATAAAAACGGTCATTGGCCAAATGGAAAACTTGGGAGGATTGGTAGATGGAGAGTTGCAATGTAGGAAGTTGCAGCACAAAAGAAGTCCTGAAGATAAGAGCAATGGGATATAATGATGGAGGGTGAAAACTGTAGTTGGCCAAAAGGAGAACATGGCAGAGTTGGTGGATGGAGAGCTGAAATATAGGAAGGTGCAGCACGGGAGAAGTCCTGTAGATGGGGGCAATAGGATGTAATGATGGAAGATGAAAGCTGTAGTTGGCCAAATGGAGAACATAGGAGGATTGGTTGATGGATAATTGCAGTGTAGAAAGGTGCAGCACAGGAGAAGCCGTGTAGATGGGGTCAATAGGATGTAATGATGGAGAGCTGTTGGAAGGTAAATGATGGTAGAGAGCTTTGACTAGTAAGAGGGTGTTGAAAGCAAATCTAGAACAGGTGGGTGCAGTAGGGACAGATCAAGAGATGTTCTTTAGGAGACGGTGATGTTTTACAAGGGTTGGAGGCAGAGAGGACATGGCATGTCCTGCAGAACTTGGATGGCTGGAGTAGTTGTTATTTTGTGTATAGTCATCCACTTCTGGTTACGGCATGGGGGTTTCTTCCTACCTAGATGTCCACTATATAAACTTTAGCCCCTGTGTCCTTGGTGCCATTGGTTGTCCACTCTCAGGACATGCACAGGCGTTGCTGTTGTCTCATAATGAACTGTCTATGACACCAGGTGAGATGTCTGAGGATCATTTTACTCCTCCCCCTGCTGTCCCACATATTGTTATGAATATTATTAGGGATAATCTTCTGAATGAAGAAGCGATGACAGAAATCTTATATGTCTGGTATCTGACGGTCCAGACTCTCCAGTCCCTTCTTCTTTCAGATATTTGCTTGATCTCATTCGTAGTGCTGTCTGTGGACCACGCGTGGCACAATGGATGAGCTTCAGATATTCTTCAAGGTAGGAGTACCTGTCTCTTCATGGTCACCCTTGTGGTCTCCTTGATTGCTCAAGTTCTGCTGTCTCTTAGCTGACCATCTCTTTGGCTGTTTCTTATGTCTATTGTCCAGTTAGATGTCTCCTTTCTTAATTGTTCTTGGTCCGGGCAATTGTTCCCTTCTTCTTCTTCTACTTATTCTTGTAATGATATCACGTTCTTCCATGTATTATACTCCAGTCACATCCAGAGCTGCAAATGTATGAATAAATTGACAACTAGGTAGTACCATTCCCTATATCAGAAGGGGACAGTACATGCCCTGACACTGTCCAATGAGTGACAATACCTACTGACCAATATTTCCATGAGGAATAACAGAGGAACAATACAAAGCAGAATGCTAAGTGAAGTCAGGAGATCTGACAAGATCCTTTTAAGGTTGTCAGCCCTGACCACCAATGCTCCCCCTGTCTCCTATCCCCCACCCCAGGAATGACCCTTAGGCCGGGACCACATCATTAAAGAAGAAACGTTGGCCCTTCTTTCATTTGTTGACACTTCTGTCCAGCCACTTCCTCTGGGAAAGCTGGTGACAATCAGTATTTAGGTCTCTACAGCGACAGTAATGCCACCCAGCTTTTCTATATGCTTCTCGTATAAAGCATTGACCTTATGATATAAATAGTGTTGGGGGGATCTCCCGGTATAGGACGGGGGAATCTCCGGGTCTGGGGTGATGTCACCTCTGCTGATCCTTCAGGGATTTGAGCTGTGAATGGTTCTCACATGGAGCAGAACACGGAGGATCATGTTGCAGAAGTCCCAACTCGGCCTGCGGCTATCAGATTATCCGGACCCCGTCCGGCTCTATTTCCAGAGCCCCTCATCATGTCCTCCCCTGTCCTCTCTGTATTCCTTACTTCACTCCTACCTCACTGTCATCTATCTCAGGGATCAGCAACCTCCGGCTGTGGTGAAACTACAACTCCCAGAATGCTCTGTTCACTTCTATGGGAGATATGAGAACAGACAAGCAATTGTGCATGCTGGGAGTCGTAGTTTCACCACAGCTGGAGGTTGCTGATCTATCTATCTAACTATCTATCTATCTATCTATCTATCTATCTAATATCTATCTATCTCCTATCTATCTCATATCTATCTATCTATCTATCTATCTATCTATCTATTATCTATCTATCTATCTATCTATCTATCTCATATCTATCTATCTATCTATCTATCTATCTATCTATCCTGTATCTATCTCATATCTATCTATCTATCTATCCCATATCTATCTATCTATCTATCTATCTATCGATCTCCTATCTATCTATCTATCTATCTATCTATCTATTATCTATCTTGTATCTTTCAAATCAAATCAAATCAGCTTTATTGGCAGGACTAAATACATTTTAGCATTGCCAAAGCAGTTGGTAAATAATTGGGTAGGGTTGGGGGATGGGGACAGGTCCAGGGTGGGGGTATAGGGGTCCATGGTATATCAGGCTCCTCACAGTCCATGGCAGGCAGTAATATATTGTGCTGCTGTGGCCGCTGTGTTCTCCTCTTCCCCCAGCAGTATGGAGAGTCTCTCTTCCTCCTCCATGGAGATGAAGTCTGGGCAGAGATCAGACAGTCTCCTGAAGTCAGTCTCCCTCACTGCTGAGTATTTGGGGCACCGCAGCAGGAAATGAGCCTCATCCTCCACGGCCTCCTGGTCGCACTGCTGGCACAGTCTGCTCTCCCTGGGCATGTACCTCTGTCGGTGACGCCCGGATTCAATGAGCAGGCTGTCTATCTATCTATCTATCTATCTATCTATTATCTATCTATCTATCTATCTATCTATCTATCTATCTATCTATCTCATATCTATCTATCTATCTCATATCTATCTATCTATCTATCTATCTATCTATCTCATATCTATCTATCTATCTATCTATCTCATATCTATCTATCTATCTATCTATCTATCTCATATCTATCTATCTATCTATCTATCTCATATCTATCTATCTATCTATCTATTATCTATCTATCTATCTATCTATCTCATATCTATCTATCTATCTATCTATCTATCTATCTATCTATCTATCTCATATCTATCTATCTATCTATCTATCTATCTATCTATCTATTATCTATCTATCTATCTATCTATCTATCTATCTATTATCTATCTATCTATCTATCTATCTATCTATCTATCTATCTATTATCTATCTATCTATTATCCATCTATCTCATATCTATCTATCTATCTATCTATCTATCTATCTATCTATCTATCTATCTCTTATCTATCTATCTATCTATCTATCTATCTATCTATCTATCTATCCCACATCTATTACATTTAAAGTGCCTATAGTAAACCAGTATAACCAGAAGCTGCTGGTTTTGTAATAGAAACAATTTGGAAACACAAAATATGTAAAAATAATGAAAAAAATCTTTCACAGAGTTAAAAGGATGGTATGGGTTTGCCTGGGCGCTGGATGCCCAGGCAAACCCATACTCTCCACACACAGATAACATGACCACTGATGAAGGTCCACCGTGACCGAAACGTCTGGTCAGAAATTAATCTGTTACCCTTTAACATATAACGGGCCTATGGATGGCATAGAAAAAATGAAAAATGAAAGAATAAAATTTACTTTATTTGCATAACTTCCAGACTGAGTGCCTCAATATTTGATTACCTGGATACGGCCTAATAAGCCCTTGATTGGCACCGGTATCAAGATTCGAGAGTGCGGTTCCTCACCTCTTCACAGAGTTAAAAGGAGTCACCTCCAAAATCAGCTTCAGAGTAAGCATGCCGCCATAGAGGTACATAGCCATACCTTTCTTATTAAAACCCAGTCCTTAAATTGGTTTTCGGTGCGCTGTGGGAGGGGACGCTTCTTTGGATGCACCATAGCTCTGCCAGTAATGCTGACCTGGTTTGATTGACAGTCACTGCCGGCAGTGATGACGCCGTGAAGCTTGGTGCACCGAACAGAGTAGCCCCACCCACAGTGCACCTGAAAACGTTTTTTTTTTTTTTTTCTTTTTACATAATAAAAAAACTAAAAACTATTTCTCAGAATTAGAGGAGAGTATTTTCACAAGAAAGGTGTGGATATGTTGCAGGGCACCTACCTCACATGGCGGCATGCTTGCTCAGTACTGATTTCGAAGGTAACAGGTTTCCTTTAAATGTTTTCGCATAAACTCACAAACGTATGTGTTGTATCAATGATTTCATCACGTGACACAATGTTTCCTGTGTCATGAAATGGTATCTTGTCCTTTACACATTACAGCCGCTATTTTAACTGCTCATCTGCCCGTTCATGATCGCTGGATCAGGATGAAACAGCTGAGGGATGTAGACGCGCCACTTACCTCCACTCTTTACCTCCCGCGCAGTGACCCAAGTGTCATAGTCTGCCATAGAGACACAATGTACTCATTTACTGCCATACCGTGCACCAGCGGCATACACAGATCTCATGGGGCCCCATAGCAAAAATATGCATCATCAAACATCCCCAGGGACTTAAAGTGCAACTCCACAGATTTATGACTAATTTACAATTTTTTTAAATAAAAAAAGTCATAAAAGTCATTCTCTGCCTCTTCCACTTATCTGAAACAGGCTCTTATTCTCAACAGCATGTTATAAAACTGTCTGCCTGCAGCCACCACTAGAGGGAGCTCAGTGCATAGGAATGCATACAGTTACTATTGACATGAATGAAAGCTGTAGAATCTCTATGCACTCAGCTCCCCCTAGTGGCAGCTGATGGAAAATGCAATAATATACAATACGTCAGAAATAGGGGAAGCAATTCAGCGCGTATCCCCCTTGCCCTGGGCCCCACAGTAGTCGTATGGTCTGTCTCTATGGTAGGTATGCCGCTGCTGTGCTCACATAGGCCACGTATTGCCCGCATAGCGGCATACAGTTTGTTATGTTCTTACCCAGTGAGGCGGATTCGCCAAGCCACTTGTCCAGAAGAGTAGGTCTCGTGCAGAAGGGTTGTAGTAGAGTTAATGTAGCATATTGGGGTATTCCTGAGTGATGTAGCGGAGCTGAATATGTTGTGGAGTTAATGACACAGCACAGCTGATAATGTAGACGATCTGAAGATGTAGCACAGTTTGAGATACTGACAGAACTGAAGATGTAGCAGAACTGAAGACTTTGGCAGAACAGAAAATGTAGCAAAGCTGCAGATCTTGGCTCAAATGAGGTGGTAGCAGAGCTAAAGGGTAGCAGAGCTGAAGATGATGCTGAACTGACGTGGTAGCAGAGCAGAAGATGATGCTGAACTGAGATGGTAGCAGAGCTGAAGATGATGCTGAACTGAGGTGGTAGCAGAGCTGAAGATGATGCTGAACTGAGGTGGTAGCAGAGCTGAAGATGATGCTGAACTGAAGGGTAGTAGAGCTGAAGATGATGCTGAACTGAAGGGTAGCAGAGCTGAAGATGATGCTGAACTGAGGTGGTAGCAGAGCTGAAGATGATGCTGAACTGAGGTGGTAGCAGAGCTGAAGATGATGCTGAACTGAGGTGGTAGCAGGGCTGAAGATGATGCTGAACTGAAGTGGTAGCAGAGCTGAAGATGATGCTGAACTGAGGTGGTAGCAGAGCTGAAGATGATGCTGAACTGAGATGGTAGCAGAGCTGAAGATGATGCTGAACTGAAGGGTAGCAGAGCTGAAGATGATGCTGAACTGAGGTGGTAGCAGAGCTGAAGATGATGCTGAATTGAGGGGGTAGCAGAGCTGAAGATGATGCTGAACTGAAGGGTAGTAGAGCTGAAGATGATGCTGAACTGAAGGGTAGCAGAGCTGAAGATGATGCTGAACTGAGGTGGTAGCAGAGCTGAAGATGATGCTGAACTGAGGTGGTAGCAGAGCTGAAGATGATGCTGAACTGAGGTGGTAGCAGAGCTGAAGATGATGCTGAACTGAGGTGGTAGCAGGGCTGAAGATGATGCTGAACTGAAGTGGTAGCAGAGCTGAAGATGATGCTGAACTGAGATGGTAGCAGAGCTGAAGATGATGCTGAACTGAAGGGTAGCAGAGCTGAAGATGATGCTGAACTGAGGTGGTAGCAGAGCTGAAGATGATGCTGAATTGAGGGGGTAGCAGAGCTGAAGATGATGCTGAACTGAAGGGTAGTAGAGCTGAAGATGATGCTGAACTGAAGGGTAGCAGAGCTGAAGATGATGCTGAACTGAGGTGGTAGCAGAGCTGAAGATGATGCTGAACTGAGGTGGTAGCAGAGCTGAAGATGATGCTGAACTGAGGTGGTAGCAGAGCTGAAGATGATGCTGAACTGAGGTGGTAGCAGGGCTGAAGATGATGCTGAACTGAAGTGGTAGCAGAGCTGAAGATGATGCTGAACTGAGGTGGTAGCAGAGCTGAAGATGATGCTGAACTGAGATGGTAGCAGAGCTGAAGATGATGCTGAACTGAAGGGTAGCAGAGCTGAAGATGATGCTGAACTGAGGTGGTAGCAGAGCTGAAGATGATGCTGAACTGAGGTGGTAGCAGAGCTGAAGATGATGCTGAACTGAAGGGTAGCAGAGCTGAAGATGATGCTGAACTGAAGGGTAGCAGAGCTGAAGATGATGCTGAACTGAGGTGGTAGCAGAGCTGAAGATGATGCTAAACTGAGATGGTAGCAGAGCTGAAGATTTTAACTGTATCTGGGAAGTAACTGGAAAACTGTGAAATCACTGCAACAGCACCACCAACTGATCCGGGTTAAGGTAACCTGGTGGGATGATGTCATTGCCAAGCACTCAGTTATCATATGCCGGAGATGAGAATAAACTGGACTGAGGACATGAGGACGATGCTCCAGATCTGGGACAGGTAACTTGGGGCTCATGCACACGACCGTATGTATTTTGCAATCCACAAAAAACGGATCCGCAAAAAATACGAATGACGTCCATGTGCATTCCGCATTTTGTGGAACAGAACAGCTGGCCCCTAATAGAGCAGTCCTATGCTTGTCCGTAATGCGGACAATAATAGGACATGTTCTATTTCTTTTTTGCAGAACGGACATACGGAACGGAAAGCACATGGATTAACTTCCGTTTTTTTGGTGTACCCATTGAAATGAATGGTTCCGCATACGGTCTGCAAAAAAAAAAAAAAAAAAGGAAAATACATTTGCGTGCATGAGCCCTTAGGGAGAGTTCACATGACTGTTGAGCTTTCCGTTCTGATCCGTCAGATCCGTCAGAGGAGCAGAAAAAAATAAAAAATTGGATCCGTTATTTTGAGCATCAATCAGTTTGCATTAAAAATAACTGATCGGTCTTTTTTTTAGCATCAGTTAGGCCTCATGCACACGACCGTTCCGTTTTTTACAGTCCGCAAAAAACGGAAGCCGCCCGTGTGCTTTCCGCAATTTGTGGAACGGAACGGGCGGCCTATTGTAGAAATGCCTATTCTTGTCCGCAAAACGGACAAGAATAGGGCATGCTATATTTTTTAAGCGGGGCCACGGAACGGAGCAGCGGATGCGGACAGCACACGGAGTGCTGTTCGCATCTTTTGCGGCCCCATTGAAGTGAATGGGTCCGCACCCAAGCCGCAAAAAATGCGGCTCGGATGCGGACCAGAACAATGGTCGTGTGCATGAGGCCTTATGCGTCAGTTTGTGTCAGTTCTGTCAGAGATATCTTTGACCGGAGAAAAATTCCTGCTCCCTGACGGAAGTGACACAAACTGATCATAACGGACGCTCAAAATAATGGATCCATTTTTTTTTCTTGTCCTCTTGATGGATCAGAAGAACGGAAAATGAAATGGCGATGTGAACTCAGCCAAACCCTCAGAGTCCTATAGTTTAAGCATCCGTTATGCTCAGTTTTGCACATTTTGCATCAGTTTTAGCCATTTCCGTCTAAGATCTGTTATTTTAGATGGAAAAAAATACTTTGGTAAGACTTTTTTTCCTGTCTAAAATAAAAGTCCTACACAAAGTATTTTTTTTCCTTTTAAAATAACGGATCTCAGACGGAAATGGCTAAAACGGAGGCAAAATGTGCATAGCGTAACGAGCATAACGAGGAATAAAATACAGAGTCAATTTTTTATGTTTTCTGATCTTCTGACAGATCAGAATAAAGGACACCACTAGGGGGAGCTCACTGTACACAGACTTAGGCCTCTTTCACACTTGCGTTGTCCGGATCCGGCGTGTACTCCACTTGCTGGAATTACACGCCGGATCCGGAAAAACGCAAGTGTACTGAAAGCATTTGAAGACGGAGCCGTCTTCAAAATGCGTTCAGTGTTACTATGGCAGCCAGGACGCTATTAATGTCCTGGTTGCCATAGTAGTAGTGGGGAGCGGGGGAGCGGTATACTTAATGTCCGTGCGGCTCCCGGGGCGCTCCACAATGACGTCAGAGCGCCCCATGCGCATGGATGATGTGCCATGCGATCACGTCATCCATGTGCGTGGGGCGCCCTGACGTCGGCTAAACGTCGGCTCTGGCAATGCGCCAAAACGACGTTTAGCTTAAGGCCGGATCCGGATCAATACCTTTCAATGGGCATTCATTCCGGATCCGGCCTTGCGGCAAGTGTTTAGGATTTTTGGCCGGAGCAAAAAGCGCAGCATGCTGCGGTATTTTCTCCGGCCAAAAAACGTTCCGGTCCTGAACTGAAGACATCCTGATGCATCCTGAACGGATTTCACTCCATTCAGAATGCATTAGGATAATCCTGATCAGGATTCTTCCGGCATAGAGCCCCGACGACGGAACTCTATGCCGGAACAGAAGAACGCAAGTGTGAAAGAGCCCTAACACAGCTCCCAATAAATTATTTATTGTAGAGGTGGGACCAATCCAATTTTTTTATCCGAATCCTACGAATCCTGTACATAAGAATTGTGTGAACAGTGTAAGAAACAAAGTGTTCCAAACACTTGGGGGGGGGGGGGGGGGGAGGATCTGTGGATGGCACTGGTATGGGGGGGGGATCTGTGGATGGCACTGTTATAGGGGGGATCTGTGGATGGCACTGCTATGGGGGGGATCTGTGAATGCCACTGTTATAGGGGGGATCTGTGGATGGCACTGCTATGGGGGGGATCTGTGGATGGCACTGCTATGGGGGGATCTGTGGATGGCACTGCTATGGGGGGGATCTGTGGATGGCACTGCTATGGGGGGGATCTGTGGATGGCACTGCTATGGGGGGATCTGTGGATGGCACTGCTATGGGGGGATTTGTGGATGACACTGTTATGGGGGATCTGTGGATGACACTGTTATGGGGGATCTGTGGATGGCACTGCTATGGGGGATCTGTGGGTGACACTGTTATGGGGGATCTGTGGATGACACTGTTATGGGGGATCTGTGGATGGCACTATTATGGGTATCTCTGGATGGCACTGTTATAGGGATCTCTGGATGGTACTGTGATGGGGGGGATCTGTGGATGACACATATGCATGATTTTGCGGACCGCACATCGCCAGCACTCTCATAGAAAATGACTTTTCTTGTCAGCAATTGCGGACAAGAATAGGACATGTTCTATTTTTTGTGGAACGGAAGTGCAGATGCAGAAGTGCGAATCCGCAAATGTGGATGCGGACAGCACATTCCGGCCCCATTGAAAATCAATGGGTCCGCACATGTTCCGCAAAATTGCGGAACGGATACGGACCCATTTTGCGGACGTGTGAATGGACACTAACTCTGGGCTCCAGCCTGTCAGTTTATTTCGGCTCTCGCCCTGTGGGGCCTGGCTCTGTGTCAGCCTGCGCTCTTTTATCACCTCTCTGGAGTTCTCATGGATTTAATTTCCCACTTCTCCTTATCAGCTGTCACCTCGAGCATTACAGCTAACCTGGGAACACGGAGAGGTAGTGAACACGACAGTGACGGCTCATTCCACTGCATGCCCAGGGACTGGCCAGAGGGGGCGCCACACTCCTATCCTTCTCAGGCAGAATCAGAAATTGCCCACAGGAGCTTTCATATTAGATGTATATTTAGTTTTATAGATCTAGCTATAAAAATCCGAACCTCTGCCTAGGAAAACAGAAAAATCCGAGCTCAAGGTGTCTCCGTTCAACATATTTAGCATGGGTCACTAATAAACTGTGTAGTATATATGGCGTTTTTGTCAACATTAATGGTGGTCTAGTGCAGTGAAGGGGTCAATAAAACAGATAATATAATAGTGAAAGGATCTATAAGATTCTTGGTGGTCAGCTTGTCACAATGAAAATGCAGTGTAATCTGGGAGCATGTTATAGAGCAGGAGGAGCTGAGCAGACGGATATATAGTTTTATGGGAAAAGATTCAGTATAACTTGTATTTCCTTTATTTAAATTCCTGATCATTCTGGGCTTTAAAGTCCAGGAGGAGGTCCTATCAGTGATTGACAGGCTTCCCTCTATGAGGAGGTGGTCCTATCAGTGACTGACAGCCTGCCCTCTATGAGGAGGTGGTCCTATCAGTGATTGACATCATTCCCTGTATGAGGAGGCAGTCCTATCAGTGACTGACAGGCTTCCCTCTATGAGGAGGCATTCCTATCAGTGACTGACAGGCTTCCCTCTATGAGGAGGCGGTCCTATCAGTGATTGACAGGCTTCCCTCTATGAGGAGGCAGTCCTATCAGTGACTGACAGGCTTCCCTCTATGAGGAGGCGGTCCGATCAGTGAGTGAAAATTTTCCCTCTATGAGGAGGCGGTCCTATCAGTGAGTGACAATTTTCCTTCGATGAGGAGGCGGTCCTATCAGTGACTGACAGCCTGCCCTCTATGAGGAGGTGGTCCTATCAGTGATTGACAGGCTTCCCTCTATGAGGAGGCAGTCTTATCAGTGACTGACAGGCTTCCCTCTATGAGGAGGTGGTCCTATCAGTGACTGACAGGCTTCCCTCTATGAGGAGGTAGTCCTATCAGTGAGTGAAAATTTTCCCTCTATGAGAAGGCGGTCCTATCGGGTATTGACAGGCTTCCCTCTATGAGGAGGCGGTCCTATCAGTGACTGACAGGCTTCCCTCTATGAGGAGGCGGTCCTATCAGTGATTGACAGACTTCCCTCTATGAGGAGGCGGTCCTATCATTAACTGACAGGCTTCCCTCTATGAGGAGGCGGTCCTATCAGTGACTGACAGGCTTCCCTCTATGAGGAGGCGGTCCTATCAGTAACTGACAGGCTTCCCTTTATGAGGAGGCGGTCCTATCAGTTATTGACAGCCTTCCCTCTATGAGGAGGCGGTCCTATCAGTGACTGACAGGCTTCCCTCTATGAGGAGGCGGTCCTATCAGTGATTGACAGCTTGCCCTCTATGAGGAGGCGGTCCTATCAGTGATTGACAGGCTTCCCTCTATGAGGAGGCGGTCCTATCAGTAACTGACAGACTTACCTCTATGAGGAGACAGTCCTATCAGTTATTGACAGCCTTCCCTCTATGAGGAGGCGGTCCTATCAGTGACTGACAGGCTTCCCTCTATCAGGAGGCGGTCCTATCAGTGATTGACAGCTGGCCCTCTATGAGGAGGCGGTCCTAGTGCAGAGATGTGGTTAATGTCTCCATTCCTGGTGGTTTAGGGCGATAAGGTAATTCATTTCTGCCTCCCTGGTGGTCTATTGCAGTGAATATAAGAATCCCTGCTAATCTAGGGCATGGAAGGGGTTAATGTCTGGGGTGGTCTAGATTAGTGAAGGGATCAGTATTTTTTAGGTGGTTCACCTCTCCAGGCTCCTGCATTGTCCCAGTAATAGGAAGCTGAGCACTTCTCTTTCACCATCAGTTTTTGTTTTCTAGAATTGTACAATACTCGTTTCAGGTCAGTTTGGATACTTTGGGTCCATCATCCCGGTCTTCTGTTTGGTCTCTTGGACCATTTTAAGTTGATTCTCCGTATTTGTTAGTTACTCGCTGCTTTCCTTTATGGCTCTGCTTTGTAGTAAGTGTTTTTAAAAAAAAAAACCCTATTCCATTCCTACTTGTTGGCGGGGGTGGGGGACTGTTTCAATGTTCCTGCCCTAAAGCCTCACGTACACGTTCGTGGAGCACGGAGATATCGGCCTGGATTCCTGCTGAGTGCAGGAGTGCACGGCGTCATTGGTTGCTATGACGCCGTGCGCTTCGTGCCACCGCATGCTGTACAGTAATACACTCGTATAGATAATACGAGTGTATTACTGTACAGCAGCGGGCGCACGGCGTCATAGCAACCAATGACTCCGTGCGCTCCTGCACTCAGCAGGAATCCAGGCCGGTATCTCACGGTCCGTGCTCCACAGACGTGTGCATGAGGCTTAAAGTTGAAGTTTAAAATAAAAAGAATTTAAAAAGCATAAACTCACACATATATGCTTGGTGGTGGGGTTTGAGTGAATTCATGGGTGGTGCAGAGGTGGTAGATCTCGTCCCCTGCTTATACAGCTGTACATACCCGCCCATGCTAGGAAGCAAGGAAAGGTTTTGACAGGATAACCCAAAATCTCCAAGATCCTCCATATTTAAGCTTCACCTTAAGCTATGTGCAGTAGTTTACATGATGAGCTTGTATACAACAGCCAATCTAAAGCATGGAGGATGGACAGAACCAGAGCCTGAGCCTCTTATGAGGCAGGAGGTGGAGTTCAGACTACCTCAGACTCCATTAGATAATGCAGATGAGCTGGAGTGACTAATCGCATGTCCTAATGGAGCAGAAATGGAGACATCTTCCAATGTCCTCTCTTCTCCATTTACTAAGAGGGCTAGTCCACTCCTGTATACACCTCTTCTTGCTATGACATCTCACAAGCCTTGGCCATGGTTTTCTCTAAGAGGCCTCACTAGCCATGGCCATGACTCTCTCTAAGTGGTCTCACCAGCCATGGCCATGACTCTCTTTAAGTGGTCTCAGCAGCCATGGCCATGACTCTCTTTAAGTGATCTCACCAACCATGGCCATGACTCTCTCTAAGTGGTCTCACCAGCCATGGAAATGACTCTCTCTAAGTGGTCTCACCATCCATGGCCATGACTCCCTCTAAGAGGTCTCACCATCCATGGCCATGACTCCCTCTAAGACATCTCACCAGCCATGGCCATGACTCCCTCTAAGAGGTCTCACCAGCCATGGCCATGACTCCCTCTAAGACGTCTCACCAGCCATGGCCATGACTCTCTCTAAGAGGTCTCACCAGCCATGGCCATTACTCTCTCTAAGTGGTCTCACCAACAATGGCCATGACTCCCTCTAAGAGGTCTCACCAGCCATGGCTATGACTCTCTCTAAGTGCTCTCACCAACCATGGCCATGACTCTCTCTAAGTGGTCTCACCAGCCATGGCCGTAACTCCCTCTAAGAGGTCTCACCAGCCATGGCCATTACTCTCTCTAAGTGGTCTCACCAACAATGGCCATGACTCCCTCTAAGAGGTCTCACCAGCCATGGCTATGACTCTCTCTAAGTGCTCTCACCAACCATGGCCATGACTCTCTCTAAGTGGTCTCACCAACCATGGCCATGACTCTCTCTAAGTGGTCTCACCAGCCATGGCCATTACTCTCTCTAAGTGGTCTCACCAACAATGGCCATGACTCCCTCTAAGAGGTCTCACCAGCCATGGCTATGACTCTCTCTAAGTGCTCTCACCAACCATGGTAATGACTCTCTCTAAGTGGTCTCACCAGGCATGGCTATGACTCTCTCTAAGTGGTCTCACCAGCCATGGCAAAGACTCTCTCTGTGGTCTCACCAGCCATGGCCATGACTCCCTCTAAGAGGTCTCACCAGCCATGGCCGTGACTCCCTCTAAGAGGTCTCACCAGCCATGGCCATGACTCTCTCTAAGAGGTCTCACCAGCCATGGCCATGACTCTCTCTAAGAGGTCTCACCAGCCATGGTCATGACTCTCTCTAAGAGCTCTCACCACCCATGGTCATGACACTCTCTAGGAGGTCTCACCAAATATGGCCATCACCACATCTTGACTGGCTTATTTTAGTATTCTAGGCTCAATTTAAAGCAGTTGTCATTCAGAAACAGCACCACACCTGTCCATGGGTTGTGTCTGGTACTGCAGCTCAGTTCCATTGAAGTGAATGACGCTGAGCTGCATTACTGTGCAGAGAGACCCTTTGGATGTGACCACAACCTCTGCACCCTCTATAGTTGCATCTCTATAGACATACAACAGATGAGATACATCGTATCACAGATCTCATGAGAAGCCTACAGTCAGTTTTATTGAGGTTGTGATGTATGTAGGGTGCTGCGTACGCTGGTAATGACTGTGTGACATAAGGCCAATAGGAAGAAGACGTGGGATAATATTTATAGTCCGACAGGTACCTGGGTGTAAAGTCGCGGCTGTCAAGGCCGCAGGTAAAATCAAGCCATAAATCAAATAAAGGTCAAATGTAATTCCTGGGAGAAAAGGGAACGTTCTCTCCTGGGAGGGAGCATTCACTATATATAGGGGGGGGGGGGGGGGGGGAGGTAGAGGCAAGTTAGAAATTGGATATAAATTGCTCGGAAATAACCAGTGACCCGAGGAAAAAGCTGTCAGTCAATGCAGTAACGGCAGCAAAGTGACTGGGGATCATAGGAAGCCATGTCCAGCAAAGCCCTGCTCCCTCAGGTCTGGGTAAGTGGAGATTTGCAGTTTTCACTAAGGCTACTTTCACACTCACGTTTTGGGCGGATCCGTCAAGGATCGGCAAAAACGGATCGCTTACAATAATACAACCGCATGCATCCGTCATGAATGGATCCGTTTGTATTATCTGTAACATAGCCAAGACGGATCCGTCATGAACTCCATTGAAAGTCAATGGGAGATGGATCCGTTTTCTATTGTGTCAGATTTTGTCAGAGAAAACGGATCCGTCCCCATTGACTTACATTATGTGCCAGGACATTTCGTCAAGCGGACAGCAAAACGCTGCAGGCAGCCTCCAGAGCGGAATGGAGACCGAACGGAGGCAAAATGAGGCATTCTGAGCGGATCCTTATCCATTCAGAATGCATTAGGGAAAAACTGATCCGTTTTGGACCGCTGGTGAGAGCCAACGACGGATCTCGCAAACGGAAAGCCAAAATGTGAATGTGAAAGTAGCCTATAATGCAAGTGGAAACTGTGGCAACAAAATAAATTCCAGTATCGGTAATCTTAAAGGAGCATTCCACTTACAGCATAAAGGGTTAAATGCAATGTTATGTTTAATGTGCCGTCACATCAATTGACCCCCATCCCAGATGTGAACCCTGAGATCAGAGCCTGAATACAGGAGATGTGTTCACGTAGAGAAATGAGTGAGTTTAGTATTAATTATAATCTCTGTACCTAAAATCTATCTCACAAGTGGAGCAAATTGGTGAAATTTTGCTACAATTTGGCACTGCTAAGGTTTCTACCCTTTTGTCAGACTTGATTGAAAACGGTATTCACAGGGAAGGAGCTTGTCTAAAATTGCATCCAATTCTGGCGTAGAATCCTGTCTCAAAGTAAGCCAACAAATAGGTGGTAGTGATCTTGAGTTACATCCTGTAATAAACTTCAGAGCTGCACTCACTATTCTGCTGGTGCAGTCACTGTGTACACACATTACTTATCCTGTACTGATCTTGAGTTACATCCTGTAATAAACTTCAGAGCTGCACTCACTATTCTGCTGGTGCAGTCACTGTGTACATACATTACAATATTTATCCTGTACTGATCTTGAGTTACATCCTGTAATAAACTTCAGAGCCGCACTCACTATTCTGCTGGTGCAGTCACTGTGTACATACATTACTTATCCTGTAATGATCCTGAGTTGCATCCTGTATTATACTCCAGAGCTGCACTCTCTATTCTGCTGGTGCAGTCACTGTGTACATATATTACTTATCCTGTACTGATCCTGAGTTACATCCCGTATAATACTCCAGAGCTGCACTCACTATTCTGCTGGTGAAGTCACTGTGTAGATACATTACATTACTTATCCTGTACTGATCCTCAGTTACATCCTGTATTATACTCCAGAGCTGCACTCACTATTCTGCTGGTGGAGTCACTGTGTACATACATTACTTATCCTGTACTGATCCTGAGTTACATCCTGTATTATACTCCACAGCTGCACTCACTATTCTGCTGGTGGAGTCACGGTGTACATACATTACTTATCCTGTACTGATCCTGAGTTACATCCTGTATTTTACTCCAGAGCTGCACTCACTATTCTGCAGACTCTTCCAACATTCCCTGCTTGTTCAAAATTATTTGGTAATTTGCATTCTGGAAAGCAGGATTTGAATTGGCTCTATACAGTCATCTGATGTAGAAAATAATGAATATCTATCTTCTATATTTGTCTATAAAAAAACATTTGATTGAATTCAGTGGTTTCTATCCCCGGCATGTGCCATATTTGTGCCCAGACCGATCTCGGTTTATAATAATGTTCTGAGGTTTATTAAGTCATAAAACAATCATGTTAATATCTCTGCTCCCGGCTTCTTCCCCTTTCCCTGTATTTGTATTACCGGACAGTATGCGGATAATTGTTACAATAATTATGGTCGTTTGGACTCTTCCACGTAGACTGAGATAACTGAGGGCCAAATGGTCGTCCCAGTTCATTCCATAAACTGTATTTTTGGTCCGTGTCCATTCTGCATTTTTTTACGAATTGCACGTGGACCCATTCATTTCTGTGGGGCAGCAAGAAATAGGGAGAGCACACGGATGCAAGCATTCACGTTATTGAGTCTGAGCTGCAATACTGGACTCAGCCTATGGGTAAGGGTGGCGCTGTTTCTAAAAGAAAGCTTGGATGCTTTTCTAATCTGCTCAATGTCCCTTCCAAGCCTCCCAGATAGCACAGAGCTCGCAATCTTTCCTGTTTTTGCTCTTTTGTTGCAGTTTATAAATAAATAAACAATGTATCTTTTTTCATTTATTGCTGTTGATACATTTATATTCTGAGCATAGATCCAGGTCCGTCCACCTTCTTCTCTTTCTCCTGCCTGCGCCCTGTCTCTCCTTCCACGCTTACTCTCTGGCTATCTCACTGATATTTAATATCTCAGGTTTTGCAACTGGTCATGTGACACGCTATATATATCTATATACCACTATACCTGGGCTTGCACCGTAACCCTTCTCCCTTTTCAGAAGCTCCTTAAGATACAGGCTTGGAGTGTGAGGAGCCCTTAAGTTTGCCCAGGACATTTATTAAGAGAGATAAGAAGAGACATTAAGACATTGAGGAGAGGACAGAGGGAAGTCACAGAGTGAAGACCCCAATACACAACCTGAAGAGGGTGACAGGCATTTAATGAAGGGCTCAAGCTTTCAAGAAGAAGACTCAAGACGTCTCATGAAAGGGACACACTTACAAGGACGTAGAAGACAAATAATCTTTAGTAAGAGATAGTCTTTAGGCAGAGGGAGACATCTTCTAGACTGAAGAAGGGTATGAGAAGCAAAGGGCAGGGTGCAAGTCAATGAGAGACTGTTGGTAAAGGATCGATTCAAGGAGGTCATTTTGGGCGGCATGGAGAGAACGGAAGCCCCCAAGAAGTCACAAAATAATGCTTGCAAGTCAGGGTGGTGGGGTGATGACCCCCAGTATCAGTATATGCAATTACGAGAATCCTCCAGATATGGGATTCCCAAACAGACACCACCTACCATGCAGGAGAGTCCAGGGGAGCAACCCCCAACCGAAACCAAGGTAAGGTGGAGGTACAGGGCTGGGGGTGCAATGATATCAGATGGATAGGTAAGACTGCTGAAGGCTGGAAATTGGACAAGGAAGAAGTAAAGGGCTATTTATAGATGGGATTCTGAGACATGGCATCTGGGGGAGCAACGCAAGTTCATGGCGTGGATTCAAGGAAGAGTTTACTCAGGAAAGTATGAAGTGTGGACAGATGGGTGGAAGGTTCCCTTGGAGAACTGGGATGTAGGGTTAAGACGAGATCATGAACACTTATCAAATAATAGGGCAGGGATATATATGTATGTATGGGATGAATGGACCTCGTGTAAAGTATTGGTTAGGGGCGGACGCACGGTCAGGTTTCTGCATGCTGTTTTGGAAGCCAAAATAAGGAGTGGATTATAAAAGGAGAGAAAGTATGAAGGACAGATGGGACTTCTTCTCTTTTTTTTTTATTCACTCCTGATTTTGTGATGAGCGGGAGGTGCCATATTAGATTTCGCGAATATTCGATTGAATATTAGTTTTATATTAGTTGAAATCGAATATTCGTCATTATTCTATTTATCGCGAATAATATGCGATTTAATTATTCGCGTATTGCGATTTTAACTGTATAAGGCAACTTTCTTATTGGTTGGCTATGGCGAATATGTGTAGTTTACGAATATTCGCTATATTGCTATATATTCTTGTTTTAGAATATGACGAATATTCTAAAAAACAAAGTTATAGCAATATAGCGAATATTCGTAAAATACACAAACAGACTGTAATTTAGCTAATATAGTGCTATAATCTTTTTTTTATAGTCAAATATTTTTTTGTCTCTTCTGAACTTCAGATTTGGAAAAAATTTACACTATTAAAAAAAAAATACTATCGCACCATATTAGCTTAATTGCAGTCTATATGTGTAGTTTACGAATATTCGCTATATTGCTATATATTCTTGTTTTAGAATATGATGAATATTCTAAAAAACGAAGTTATAGCAATATAGCGAATATATTCGTTATTTAGAATATTCGTCTTTTTTTTTTTTTCCAATTTGTACTGTTATTCCACTTTGGCATACTCCACCCCGAAAAGCGTCCCGGCCGTCACCATGGGAACGCCTGTGGGTTAGAATATACCATCGGATCTGAGTTTTCACGATCTCAGGGAAAACGCAGATCCGATGGTATTTTGTAACCCACAGGCGTTCCCATGGTGACGGGGATGCTTGTCGGGGAGGAGCATGCGAACAACTGTACAGATTGGGGGAAAAAAGGCAAATATTCTAAATAAGGAATATGTTCCCTATATCGCTATATATTAGTTTTTTAGAATATTCGTCATTTTTTTCATATGAAAACATGATTCCTTCCTGCTTAAGTTGCTTCTAGGCCAATGACTTATTGACTCACAAGAAAGAAGCAGAGAGGGATCATGTGTTCAGATGTAAAAAATTATGAATATTTGATATAGCGAAAATATAGCGCTATATTAGAAATATTAGCGAAGTTGCGATATTCGCGATTAATATTCGCTATTAGAATATTCACACTCAACACTATTTGACATTCAAAACAGCATGCAGAAACCTGACCATATAGTCATACCCTGACGCTGGGTTCAGACCTGAGCGTTCTGAAATGAGCGCTCTGTATGCGCGATTGTACCGGCGTTTGCAATCGCGCATACAGAGACAAGCGAACGCCCATTGTCGCGCGTTCCCGAAAGTCTATGTACGGGAACGCGCGACAAGACGCCCCAAAGAAGCTCATGTACTTCTTGGGGCGTCGGGCGTTTTACAGCGCGATCGTACGCGCTGTAAAACGCCCAGGTGAGAACCATTCCCATAGGGAATCATTGGTTTCTCCTTGTTGAGCGTTTTACAGCGCGTAGGAACGCGCTGTAAAATGCTCAGGTGTGAACCCAGCCTTATAGTTTACCCAGGAGTGCTAGGATGTATGTATTCAGACCAGGGATGTCCAACCTGAGGACCTCTAGCTATTGCAAAACTGCAACTTCCATGCCTGGAGGGCCTACAGCTATCAGGACATGCTGGTAGTTGTAGTTTTGCAACAGCTGGAATGCCTCAGGTTGGACATCACTGGTTTAAACCATGAATCTTTATCGAATCCAGCAGGCACACGTTTTGTGATCAATATTGGGTGAAGGTTCCTTACAAGGATAAGTGCAGGAGATCATATAGAACAATATACATAAGAATATATAGAACTGCATGGGGTATATACAAAGTGTAGGGCAGGGATCGGCAACCTTCGGCACTCCAGCTGTTGTAAAACTACAATGCCCAACATTTTCCATTATTTTCATCAAAGCTCTTAGAAGAGCAGAGCAAGTATGCAAACTGGGAGTTGTAGTTTCACAACAGCTGGAGTGCCGGGGGTTGCCTACCCCTGGTGTAGGGTTTTAGGGGTACAGTTAGTAATGACAATTAGTGGAGAGTCACTTTATGTATTAGAATGTACTGTATAATTAACCCCTTTCAGAATGTGGGCCCCGGGACAATAACCTGATCGGACCGGGGCCCGCATTTGACATTCCTAGCAAACAGCTGATTAGGGGAAGCCAATGTCCACCACAGGGGAAATGTAGTATTATATGGCAGCCATTCGACCAGGAGATGCTCCTACAGAGCGGCTATCCATTCTAACCCATAGAGGAGGTTCTAAGACGGGACCCCCCTGTATGATAGCCATATATGTTGTGACTATGATACAAAGGTTTATGGAATCTAGAGGCTTGTGGAGACCAATGGTGGACGGTTCCCTTAACAGGGGTCAACAACCTCCGTCGCTCCAGCTTTTGTGAAACAAGAACTCCCATCATGCACACTTGCTCGGCTATTCTTGGAACTCCCATAGAAATGAATGGAGCATGCTGGGATTTGTAGTTTCCAAACAGCTGGAGTGCCGGAGTTTGATGATCCCTGACATAGAAGATTGAAGACTCGCCCATAAATGCTGATGTAACAATAGGCCTTGGTAGAAGGTTCTCTTTTGGCCCAGACTAGGTCATAGACTCCGGGATTTGTTTGACTACTGTATATAGGGCTGGGTATACGGAGCGGTAGAAGGTTTCCTTGTGTGGTCGGCAAAGACGCGGGCCTGAGATCTGACCAAATAACTCAGAGGTTTATGAGCTGTATGGGATCAGGTTGCAGATATATAGAAACTCGTTAAAGGGATTTTCAAGTTTTATATAAAGCTAAGTTACTCTCTAATAGACTTTATGTTTCAGTTCTTCGTCAGTTTCAAGATGTTAGTTTGCTGTCAGTGAATGATAACACTCTAGTTTCCATTCAGAAGCAGTAGACCTGTACAGAGCTCTCAGTGACTACAGTCCAGTGTAGACGATGCTCTGTGAGATGAGGCCATCAGCCTCTGCTGCTGCTGCACACGTCTCTGCTACAATGTATCAGTCTGGAGTCCAGGTTCAGCTCCGAGCATTGTCTAGACTGATACAATTGTATCCACTATGGACAGGCTTACTGCCTCTGAATATGAACAGGGGTCTTCTCATTCACTGACAGCAAGCTACTATCTCGGTAAGGCCTCATGCACACGACAGTATTTTTTCACGGTCCGCAAAAACGGGGTCCGTAGGTCCGTGATCCGTGACCGTTTTTTCGTCCGTGGGTCTTCCTTCATTTTTGGAGGATCCACGGACATGAAAAATGAAAAAAAAATCAAAGTCAAGTTTGCCATTAAAATGATAGGAAAAAACGGACACGGATCACGGACACGGATCACGGACACGGATGACAATCTTGTGTGCATCCGTGTTTTTTCACGGACCCATTGAGTTGAATGGGTCCGTGAACCGTTGGCCGTGAAAAAAATAGGACAGGTCATATTTTTTTCACGGCCAGGAAAAACGGATCACGGATGCGGCTGCCAAACGGTGCATTTTCAGATTTTTTCACAGACCCATTGAAAGTCAATGGGTCCGCGAAAAAAAACGGAAAACGGCACAACGGCCACGGATGCACACAACGGTCGTGTGCATGAGGCCTAATGGTGAGAAACTGAGACATTATTTCAGAAAGTTGTAGCCCTTTTCTCACATTGATTTCAGATTTACATACAAAAAAAAAAACTAAATACAATCAGAAAACAAAAAAGACACATGCCTCCTCAACCTACTGTGTATTCAATACTAATCCCACTACAGTCACTCGCTTATCTAATATTATTCCATGAAATGCCTTCCCTATGTTATTCCAAGGCACCCCTTCACATAGAAGATTGCAGCCTGTGCAGATGATTAGGCGCATCACGTTACTCCAATAGTTCGGGCCCCAGAAGTCTGCAGACAGCTGCACGTAATGGCTTCAATCTATGTACAGAGCTGAGGAATATGCTGGCCCTATATACATGAAAAACATCTATAGGTGAACAGGTGTATACATCTCCTTTAT
Organism: Bufo gargarizans; assembly: GCF_014858855.1. Classification (NCBI taxonomy): domain Eukaryota; kingdom Metazoa; phylum Chordata; class Amphibia; order Anura; family Bufonidae; genus Bufo; species Bufo gargarizans. Next base: position 364,100,249 of record NC_058085.1, read on the forward strand.
ATAGTGATATGGACCATGCTGGTATAACCTGGGCATCTCCTGTATATAATGATATATGTACAGCTGGTATAAGTTATACATCTTCTTGTATATAGTGATGTGGACCATGCTGGTATAACCTGGGCATCGCCTGTATATAATTATATATGTACAGCTGGTATAACCTGGGCATCTCCTGTATATAATTATATATGTACAGCTGGTATAAGTTATACATCGTCTTGTATATAGTGATGTGGACCATGCTGGTATAACCTGGGCATCGCCTGTATATAATTATATATGTACAGCTGGTATAACCTGGGCATCTCCTGTATATAATTATATATGTACAGCTGGTATAAGTTATACATCTTCTTGTATATAGTGATATGGACCATGCTGGTATGACCTGGGCATCTCCTGTATATAATTATATATGTATAGCTGGTATAACCTGGGCATCTCCTGTATATAATTATATATGTATAGCTGGTATAACCTGGGCATCTCCTGTATATAATTATATATGTATAGCTGGTATAACCTGGGCATCTCCTGTATATAATTATATATGTACAGCTGGTATAAGTTATACATCGTCTTGTATATAGTGATGTGGACCATGCTGGTATAACCTGGGCATCGCCTGTATATAATTATATATGTACAGCTGGTATAACCTGGGCATCTCCTGTATATAATTATATATGTATAGCTGGTATAACCTGGGCATCTCCTGTATATAATTATATATGTACAGCTGGTATAAGTTATACATCGTCTTGTATATAGTGATGTGGACCATGCTGGTATAACCTGGGCATCGCCTGTATATAATTATATATGTACAGCTGGTATAACCTGGGCATCTCCTGTATATAATTATATATGTTCAGCTGGTATAAGTTATACATCTTCTTGTATATAGTGATATGGACCATGCTGGTATAACCTGGGCATCTCCTGTATACAATTATATATGTACAGCTGGTATAAGTTATACATCTTCCTGTATATAGTGATATGGACCATGCTGGTATAACCTGGGCATCTCCTGTATATAATTATATATGTACAGCCGGTATAAGTTATACATCTTCCTGTATATAGTGATATGGACCATGCTGGTATAACCTGGGCATCTCCTGTATATAATTATATATGTATAGCTGGTATAACCTGGGCATCTCCTGTATATAATTATATATGTATAGCTGGTATAACCTGGGCATCTCCTGTATATAATTATATATGTACAGCTGGTATAAGTTACACATCTTCTTGTATATAGTGATATGGACCATGCTGGTATAACCTGGGCATCTCCTGTATACAATTATATATGTACAGCTGGTATAAGTTATACATCTTCCTGTATATAGTGATATGGACCATGCTGGTATAACCTGGGCATCTCCTGTATATAATTATATATGTACAGCCGGTATAAGTTATACATCTTCCTGTATATAGTGATATGGACCATGCTGGTATAACCTGGGCATCTCCTGTATATAATTATATATGTACAGCTGGTATAAGTTATACATCTTCTTGTATATAGTGATATGGACCATGCTGGTATAACCTGGGTATCTCCTGTATATAATTGTATATGTACAGCTGGTATAAGTTATACATCTTCTTGTATATAGTGATATGGACCACGCTGGTATAACCTGGGTATCTCCTGTATATAATTATAGATGTACAGCTGGTATAAGTTACACATCTCCTGTATATAGTGATATGGACCATGCTGGTATAACCTGGGCATCTCCTGTATATAATTATATATGTACAGCTGGTATAAGTTATACATCTTCCTGTATATAGTGATATGGACCATGCTGGTATAACCTGGGCATCTCCTGTATATAATTATATATGTACAGCTGGTATAAGTTATACATCTTCCTGTATATAGTGATATGGACCATGCTGGTATAACCTGGGCATCTCCTGTATATAATTATATATGTACAGCTGGTATAAGTTATACATCTTCCTGTATATAGTGATATGGACCATGCTGGTATAACCTGGGCATCTCCTGTATACAATTATATATTTACAGCTGGTATAAGTACATCTTCCTGTATATAGTGACATGGAGCATGTATTCCTGTATTTTGCTTTTCCCCTGCTGGAACTGAGCAAAATTAAAAAAATCACTTATCACTATCAGATCAGGGTCAGACTTACCCACCAGGAGATCCTGCAGAGGACCCAGACTCTGATACACTAATGGACTCAGCAGACGACAACCCTGTTTGGAGGTGACTTTTGAGCAATCCTATACCACTAGTTCCTGTATGTTATAGGAAGCATCACAAATCTATTCGATCTGTTGATGATCTGTCCTGTGTAAATGATAGCGGTGAAGATCGTGCTGAAATTAAAGGGGATCTTACACATGAAGGGTCTATGATTCTTATCTGAACGGCGCTACTGTGTGAACACTCCCCACAAGGACACAACATTGTAACTGTATAAAAAAAAGTGCTGATAAAACTGACCCAGACCATATGGACAATACAAGCATCCACAAGGTCTTCAGACAATTTAATTTCTTTTCAAATTTTGTTCCTTCTGCTATTAGTTTGCCCCATAAAGAGGAATTGAGAACAGAATGTTTGAAATCTTTTCTAATTTATTGAAATGGAAAAACTAAAATCTTAAATTGACATAAGTATGTAGCCCCATTAGTCAGGACATACATATTCAGCTCCTTTACTCAGGACTTGGTTGAAGCCCCTTTGGCAGTGATTCCAGCCTCCAGTCTTCTTGGAGATGATGCCACAAAGTTTACACCTAGACAGGGGAGGGCTGGCAGCCTTAGCCCTGGGGGGCAAATCCAGTCAAGTGGCCCATTTTTAGCCCCGCCCATTATTAAAAGCCCCTCCTACATATAATAGGCCACTCCCAACAAACACTGTACCGCTGACATTCTATAGTTGAGACCTGTCTCTACACGTCATACAGAGAGGGGAGGTCTGTCCTGGCTGCACTGCCTGCTTCACATCATACAATAGACAGCAGGCTACAGCCAGGAAGCTCCTCTCCTCCCTCCCCAGATCCTGCTCAAGGCCTGTGGTTCCCCCCACCATCTGCCTGCTGCCCCCTTTGGCTGTCCTCACCCAGCTCTGAATCCTCCTTCTGCAAATGGCAGGGGGATGAGCCGGAGCATCTCCTCTCCTACATAGCGCCCGATACTTCTTACATCCAGTGATGTCACCTTTGTTGTAGACGTTCTCTTTCCTCATCTTCTCCATTCAGACCAGACCGCCATGATGATTCTTCTGCCATCTCCCGTCTCTGCAGAGATTGACAAACAGACATTAGTTTCCAACATTTCCATCATCTTCACATCTTCTGAACACCCTTTCCTGCCACCCCCAATACTATACTGCAGAATAGTCCCCCTGGAAATACTGCTACCACACAGATAGTGCCCCCAATACTGTGCCCGCTGTGCCCCCAATACTATACTGCAGAAACAGTCCCCATGGAAATACTACTACCACACAGATAGTGCCCTAATACTGTGCCCGCTGTGCCCCCAATACTATACTGCAGAAACAGTCCCCCTGGGAATACTGCTACCACACAGATAGTGCCCCCTTAAACAAGTATTGGCACACAGTGCTCTAAACAAATAACTGCGCCCAGACACTAATAGTATAAAAATAATGTCCCCAAAAATAATTGTGCTAAGCTGATACTATGCCAGGGTGCCCCCCAAAGTAATAGTGCTCCCCAAAATCCCACCAATAGAAATATTTATCTGCCAGAGCACACTTAGTAGTAATAGAGCCCCTATAGTGCTCATACTAGTAATCATGTTCCTCATAGCCCCCCAGTAGTAGTAAAGCTCCGCATAATACCCCCTAGTAGTAATAATTCTCCCTATAATATGACAGTACATTAAAATACCCCCGCTTAGTGCCCGCTGTTGAGCTAATGTCCCCATAATGTATGCCAGTATAAAATACCCCTATATAGTGCCCCAGTAAATGCCCTCATAGTGCTCCTCTCCCCCTTCCACATAGTGTTCCCCATAATATGCCAGTAAAAAAATGCCCCTTCTTAGTGCCACCAGATGCCCAAATAGTACTCCACTCCCCCATAGTGCCCCATAGTGCCGCTCTCCCCTATAGTGCCTCCCATAATGTGCCAGTAAAAAAGTTCCCCCTTAGTACCACCAAATGTCATAGTGTCCCCCATAATGTGCCAATAAAAAAGTCCCCTTTAGAGCCCCCACTTCCCCATAGTGCCCCCAAATAATGCCCCTATAGTGACACCAGATGCCACATGGTGCCTCTCACCCCTATAGTGCCCCCATACCCCCATAATGTTCCTCTCCCCCATGGTGCCCCCCCATAATGTGCCAGTAAGAAATGCCCCCATAGTGCCAGCTCCCCCCATAGTGCCAGCTCCCCCCATAGTGCCAGCTTCCTTCATAGTGCCAGCTCCCCCCCATAGTGTCAGCCCCCCATAGTGCCAGCTCCCCCCATAGTGCCAGCTCCCCCCATAGTGCCAGATCCCCCATAGTGCCAGCTCACCCCATAGTGCCAGCCCCCCATAGTGCCAGCTCACCCCATAGTGCCAGCCCCCCCATAGTGCCAGCTCACCCCATAGTGCCAGGCTCCCCCATAGTGCCAGCCCTCCCATAGTGCCAGCTCCCCCATAGTGCCAGCTCCCCCATAGTGCCAGCCCCCCCATAGTGCCAGCTCCCCCATAGTGCCAGCCCCCTCATAGTGCCAGCTCCCCCATAGTGCCAGCCCCCCCATAGTGCCAGCTCCCCCATAGTGCCAGCCCCCTCATAGTGCCAGCTCCCCCATAGTGCCAGCCCCCCATAGTGCCAGCCCTCTTCCCCCTATAGTGCCAGCTCCCCCATAGTGCCAGCCCCCCATAGAGCCAGCTCCCCCTATAATGCCAGCTCCCCCCATAGTGCCAGCTCCCCCCATAGTGCCAGCTCCCCCATAGTTCCAGGCTGCCAGCCCCCCCATAGTGCCAGCTCCACCCCATAGTGCCAGTCCCCTATAGTGCCAGCCCTCTTCCCCCTTTAGTGCCAGCTCCCCCATATTGCCAGCTCACCCCGCAAAGGAAAAAAAAAACACTCATACCTCCATCAGCAGTGATGCAGGCCTGTGTCCCTGCTGTGTGCTGCCTGGCTCAGGCGGCCCGATGATAATGACGTCATCGCGCTGCCTGTGCCGGCCTCTGATAGGCTGCAGGCGTTAGTGCCTGCAACCTATCAGAAGACCAGGGGAGGGACACGCCTCTCTCCCCTGCCCCACAGCACACAGCCGCCACCACCGCCGCCGCAATTATATGCAGGGCCGTGCCGCCTGTGGTGATCGGCGGTGCGGCCCTGAGGAATAAAAAAAAAATATATATATATATATTTGTTAAAGACAGCCCAGTGGCCTTTTTTTAGGGCGGCCTGGGGGGCAATTGCCTCCCTGCCCCCCGGCCCAGCCCGCCCCTGCACCTAGATTTGGGGATTTTCTGCCATTTTTCCCTGCAGATCCTCTCAAGCTCTGTCAGGTTGGATGGGGCTGACAGTGGACAACCATTTCAGGTCTCTCCAGAGATGTTCCATTGGGTTCAGGGCTCTGTCTGGGCCACTCAAGGACATTTACAGAGTTGTCCCTAAGCCGTTCCTGTGTTGTCCTGACTCTGTGCTTAAGGCCATTGTCTTGTTGGAAGGTGAACCTTTAGCCCAGTCTGAGGTCCAGAGCTCTGGATCAGGTTCTCATTAAGAATATCTCTGTACTTTGCTCCATTCAGCTTTCCCTTCACCCTGACCAGTCTCCCCAACCCCCAGCATGATGCCACCAGCATTCTTCACTGTAAGGATGGTACTGGGCAGGTGATGAGTGGCTCCTGGTTTCCTCTAGACATGACGCTTAGAATTGAGGCCAAAAAGTTAAATTGTGGTTTCATCAGACCAGAGAGTCTTGTTTCTCACAGCCTGAGAGTTTATTGGGTGCTTATTTCTGGTCATAAAGCCCACATTGGTGGAAGCTGCAGTAATAGTTGACCTTCAGGAAGTTGACCTTTTGGAGCTCAGCCAGAGTGACCATTGAGTTCTTGGTCACCTCTCTTACCAAGGCCCTTCTTCTCCGATTACTTAGTTTGGTGGGGTGGCCAGATCTGGGAACGGTCCTGGTTGCTCCAAACTTCTTCCAATTAAGATTTATGGAGGCCACTATGTTCTTGGGAGCTTTCAGTGCAGCCGACATTTTTTGTCCCCGTCTCCAGATCTGTTCCTCCACAAAATCCTGTCTCTGAGCTCTACAGGCAGTTCTTTCCTCCTTATGGCTTGGTCTTTGCTCTGATCTGCATTGTCAGCTGTCAGATCTTATATAGACAGGGCAGTGCCTTTCCAAATCCTGTCCAATCCACTGAATTTACCACAGGTGACTCCAGTCAAGCCGAAGAAACATCTCAAAGATGATCCAGAGAAATGGGAGGCCTGAATTATTATGTCAATGAAGAATTTTAGTTTTTCCTTTATAATAAATTAGCAAAAATGTCTAAAATTCTTTTTTCAGTTTCTCATTATGGGGTATTGAGTGCTATTTTACTTTAGCAAAAAGAGCAACATAAAATGTGAAAAAAGTGAAAGATTATGAAAACTTTCCTAATGCACTGTAGATACATTTATCTATTGATATTCATTGTTTTTAACTCTTTAAGAGCCTTTTTGCCGCTTATAATTGCAGAACTTTTTGCACAATTTGCCCCCTTTCTAAAGTCTGACAACCATAACTTTTTTGTCATGTTCCCTGTAATTTGTTTGTTCTTTTTGTGCTGCGTAGACGGTAATGTCTCCTTCCAAAGATATGCAAAACAGTATTGGGACATTATATTTTTTATACATAACCCTGTATTTGGTGTACGGAGCAGGACCATTCCTCGGGGAATGCTTCGATGCTGCCCCTATTTGTTTCGAGTAGGCCCCTTAACTGTGAATAGACTAAGTAGATCATGGTGTGAGGACGAGTCCACAGTTGTTCCTGTCTTGTACCAGTGGAGAGGAGATTTCTTGAAGACACCTGGGATCAGCATGTGAAATTTTACAAGCAGCTGCCGCCGACCCCGTGTGAGAATCCAGACGGCTGCCAGCCTCCGGCTGTAATGGAGGAACATGGGGAGCGCAATCACCACAGTACGATTCCTCCTATACCGGTAAATGTAGATTCTGGAGGAAATCGTACAGTTACTATTCCAACATTTCTTTAATCTGAAAGTACAGGACACACTTGTCCCCAGATTATCAAATGCTCTTCCAGAGTATAAAAAACCATCTTGGAGATCTATCATTGGGCATCTGAGTATTTTCACTGCTGGTTTTATGAGATTCCATATTTTCTGTTAATTAAGTGCCCGATTATCCGGATTTCTGGACTATCGGAGGTCGGATCAAAGTGTTAGTCCCAAAAATAAATAGATGGCACATACACTTACTTTCTGATAGGTTAGGATCAGACCCTTGGGTCCCTGCTGATCCTGAGAATGAAGGGACCCCAGCCAGTGATGCAGGCCCCGGCAGAGATATGCTAGACCCCTTTATAGGATGGGAGTATCCCTTTGTTGTAGGAACTTTGGGGGTCATTTATGAACAGATATACGCCACTTTTTTGTATATCTGGCTGTTGCGGCAGAATCTGAAACTTCTTCCCCGCTCACGCTAGGTCTAAAAAGAGTGGGCGGGGAAGGCGTCTGGTTTAAGCGTAGAAAATGGTCTAAATGTAAAACAGCTCGGAAGCTTTCTTACATTTTGAATCGGTGGTAGAATAGGCCGGCGCCTCTACATAACTTCGGCAGATCCACCGCCAGTGCAGGGGCTTATTAAGACTGGCTTCTAAGATGTCGGTCCTAATAAATGTGCCCCTTTATCTCTATTTATGGGCAAGAACCAATATTGTTAATCAGGGTTTTTCTTCAGTCAGGACAGCAGCCAGCCTCCTGGACTTATCTCCAGACATCACTTCCCCAGACTGACCGCCTGGGACAGGTTTTTATTTCCCCTTAATGATCACAGATGGCTGCACCTGGAGATCCCTCAGGCTAGGGGAAAACATGCCCTGGAATAGGGTGGACTGGGAAGGTCCCTCTGCCAAGCCTACCTTCCCCAGTCCAATAAAATCCAACCCATAAACTACTAAAGAAAATAGCTTCAGCAAACTATATTTGCTGAAGCCAGCACCATTCTGGATCTTACTGACCTCACCCAGTTGAGGAACCTGGGTGAGATATACACCCCTTCCAGGACTTTACTATATACTTTCCTGTTCACATTACCACAACTGATATACAATACATTATAAAATACTAATATACATTATAATGTAATAAGATATAATATAATATACTACAATAAAATATAGAAAACTGTAGAAAATTACTGAGTGCTAATGTCAAATACAATATCATGTAATAAGATGTAATACAAAATAAGGATGCATTCGAACAACTGTAAGTATTTTGCGGTCCGTTTTTTATTTTTTTGCAGACCTATTGACTTCAAGGGGTCCGTGGTCGTTATTTCTGGCCAAGAGTAGGATATGTTCTATCTTTTTCAGAATGGACATACAGATGTGGAAAGCACACGGAAGACATCAACGGAAGGCAGCAAAATGCGGTCCACCGACTGAGTGAGGACAATGGGTCTGCAAGAAAAACCCTATGCAACATGGACAGCAAAATACATAGAGTGCTGTGAATGCACCGCAATCTGCTGATATGCAACATGGAAAACTAACATACAATACGATATAATGTACAGATGTATTACACTATAATACTTTACAAAACAATAGTGAGTACTAATATACAATATAGCAGGGCCCCATCTGCCTCTAAGGGGAGGGGGGGTGCAGTTTGCAGCAGGGCACGGGAGATAATGATTGTTCAGCCTCATGGGCCACACGGCACTAGGCCTGAAGCCTATGGAGCAGTAGAAGCTGGAAGAGGCTTGTGGCCTGCACTGCGGATGACAGTGGAGAATGGGAGTCAGGTGAGTATTTATTTGTTTTTTTAATATATGGGGACAGTACAGGCTGGAGCACTACGGTGGGGGGGGGGGGCAATAGAGACTGGAGCACTACAGGGGGGCTTACAGGCTGGAGCACTACAGGGGGCATTACAGACTGGAGCACTACAGGGGGGCATTAGAGACTGGAGCACTACATAGGGGCATTACAGGCTGGAGCACTACAGGGGGGCATTATAGACTGGAGCACTACAGGGTACAGGGGGGCTTACAGGCTGGAGCACTACAGGGGGCATTACAGACTGGAGCACTACAGGGGGGCATTATAGACTGGAGCACTACAGGGGGGCATTATAGACTGGAGCACTACAGGGTACAGGGGGGCTTACAGGCTGGAGCACTACAGGGGGCATTACAGACTGGAGCACTACAGGGGGGCATTATAGACTGGAGCACTACATGGGGGCATTACAGGCTGGAGCACTAAAGGGGAGTCATTAGAGGCTGGAGCACTACAGGGGGGCATTAGAGACTGGAGCACTACAGGGGGGCATTAGAGACTGGAGCACTACAGGGGGGCATTAGAGACTGGAGCACTACATGGGGTGTTACAGGCTGGAGAACTACAGTGGGCAATACAGGCTGGAGCACTACAGGAGGGCATTAGGGGTTGAGCACTACAGCGGGGGATTAGAGGGTGGAGCACTACAGGGGGGACATTACAGGCTGGAGCACTACAGGGGGGCATTACAGGCTGGAGCACTACGGGGGGCATTACAGGCTGGAGCACTATGGGGGGGCAATACAGGCTGGAGCACTACAGGGGGGCATTACAGGCTGGAGCACTACAGGGGGACATTACAGGCCGGAGCACTACAGGGGGACATTACAGGCCGGAGCACTACAGGGGGACATTACAGGCTGGATAACTACAGGGGGGCATTAGAGGGTGTAGCACTACAGCGGGGCATTACAGGCTGGAGCACTACAGGGGGGCATTACAGGCTGGAGTACTACAGGGGGGCATTACAGGCTGGAGTACTACAGGGGGGCATTACAGGCTGGAACACTACGGGGGGCATTACAGACTGGAGCACTGCAGGGGGACATTACAGGCTGGAGCACTACAGGGGGGCATTACAGGCTGGAGCACTACAGGGGGGCATTACAGGCTGGAGCACTACAGGGGGGCATTAGAGGGTGGAGCACTACAGGTGGGCTTACAGGCTGGAGCATTACAGGAGGACATTACAGGCTGGAGCACTGGGGGGGGGGATTACAGGCTGGAGCACTATGGGGGGATTACAGGCTGGAGCACTATGGGGGGATTACAGGCTGGAGCACTATGGGGGGTTACAGGGTGGAGCACTAAAGGGGGGCATTACAGGCTGGAGCACTACAGGGGGGCATTACAGGCTGGAGTGTACTACAGGGGGGCATTACAGGCTGGAACACTACGGGGGGCATTACAGACTGGAGCACTGCAGGGGGACATTACAGGCTGGATAACTACAGGGGGGCATTACAGGCTGGAGCACTACAGGTGGGCTTACAGGCTGGAGCATTACAGGGGGGCATTACAGGCTGAAGCACTAAAGGGGGGCATTACAGGCTGGAGCACTGGGGGGGATTACAGGCTGGAGCACTGGGGGGGATTACAGGCTGGAGCACTATGGGGGGATTACAGGCTGGAGCACTACAGGGGAGAATTACAGGCTGGAGCACTATGGGGGGTTACAGGGTGGAGCACTAAAGGGGGGCATTACAGGCTGGAGCACTACAGGGGGGCCATTAGAGGCTGGAGCACTACAGGAGGGGGCTTTACAGGCTGGAGCACGGCAGGCGAGCTTACAGGCTGGAGAACTATGGGGAGGGCATTAGAGGCTGGAGCACTACATGGGGGGGTATTACAGGCTGGAGCACTACGGAGGGTATTACAGGCTGGAGCACTACGGGGGGGGGGCATTAGAGGCTGGAGCACTATGGGGGGGGCATAACAGGCTGAAGCACTACAGAGGGGAATTAGAGGCTGGAGAACTACAGGAGGGCATTAGGACTATAGGGTGCATTACAGAGGGTTATATTTGCAGGCGGGCATTATTAATACTGGGGGTGTTAGATGGGACACTATAACTACAGGGGCAGGGTAGGGAGCATTATAAATACTGAGGGTACTACAGGATGGCATTATAAATATTGGGGCCTCTATAGGGGACAGTATAGGGAGCTTTATTACTACCAGGCGCTCTAAAGGGAAGCCTTATAGAGGGGCCTTGTTACTGCTGGGGACACTACAGCGAGGTCTTACTTGTACTTGGTGGCACTATGGTGGCACTATTATTACTGGGGATACAGTGGGGGCATTATTGGGCACAATAAGGAGAGCATTGCTACTAATGGGGTCACCCTTGGGGAGCATTATCACTATTGGGGGCAGTGTAAGGGGCACTATTACTATGGAGGGACTATCTGTATGTCAAGATTATTTCTGCAGTTTAGTAATGGGGAGCACAGTGGACACAGTATTGGGAGTAGCAGCAAGATAACCATGTTGGGGCACCAGGAGGGAAACGATGATAGAAAAGTGAGAAACCTAAGATGTCTGTGCGCCAAACTCTGCCGAGACGAGACGCGGCTGGAAGGATTCATCAAGGTGGTCTGGTTCAAGTGGAGAAGATGAGGAGAGAGAACTTCTACATCAGGTATGTGGTGCTGTATTCTCCTGTATGTTTTGTTTTCCAAAAACGGTTTGGATTAAGAATTTGGGAGGGGTCCATTTAAATTTTCACCTTAGTCAGCAGAAAAGCTAGATGCACCCCTGCAGTATAGAGCAGACCCCGGTTTTGCAGACCTTAAAAAAAAACGGTCGTGTGCATGAGGCCTAAAAGTCTCATAGGCTTCAGACCTAGTGGCCTGTCATCTGTGAGCTAATGGGCTTCCGTACCCCACCGCAGTATTCAATTGTAGGGAACTGTACAAAACATCAGGGCCCCAAACCCCGGATGTTTGCCCTGGCATACTGGACATTGTTTTGGGCCCCTAGGGGGCCCCTCAGGAGCATAGCACTCTCCTATTGTAATCTGCCATTGAATCAGTGTGATTTTTAAGTGATGCATGTATATGGTATAACATATTATTACTTGTGAGGAATCTTTATTGCTCCACCTCAGGGCTGATATCGGTGCCTAGGGCAAGAGGGGGCCCAGTCTTAGTTGGGATTATCTCCTTTTCTACTGGCGGTGAAAACTTGGTCAGGACTCCATTTGGATATTTGTAACATCAAATTTGACAGCTATATTTGGTCAAACATATAACTGACTTAGGGGTAAGTTACAGAAATTGCTCTTCAATTAAAAAAATCTAGAGCGCTGTATTTTTGCAGCACAAAATGGCACCTGAACTATATATTACAAATAGTACAGACGCCATTTTGACCACATATAGCAGTCTAATTTTTAAGTTGAGAATGTTATATATTTAGTTCTTTATTTGGCATTAATGGCAGCCAAGCTAAACCCATAGGGGTCCAGGGAGACGTTCACCCAGCTCTCACTCTCCGTGCCACTGTTCCTGCCTCTTTCTTCGCAACTGTTTCTACCCTTTGTCCCTTTATTAGCCTCAGATTTGCCCCCCACCTCCATCAGCCTCAGATCATACCCCCCAGCCTTAGATCAGACCCCCATCAGACCTCCCAACCTCAGATCAGACCCCCATCAAACCTCCAGCCTCAGGTCAGACCCTCAGCCTTAGATCAGACCTCCCAACCTCAAATCAGACCCCCATCAGACCCCCCAGCATCAGGTCAGACCCTCAGCCTTAGATCAGGCCCCCAGCCTAAGATCAGACCCCTAATAGGCCCTCAGCCTCAGATCAGACTCCTATCAGACCCTTAGCCTCAGATCAGACCCCCCTAGCCTCAGATCAGCCCCCATCAGACCTCCCAACCTCAGATCAGACCCCCATCAGACCCTTAGCCTTAGATCAGACCCCCCCAGCCTCCGATCAGACCCCCATCAGACCTCCCAACCTCAGATCAGACCCCCATCAGACCCTTAGCCTTAGATAAGACCCCCCCAGCCTCAGATCAGACCCCCATCAGACCTCCCAACCTCAGATCAGACCCCCATCAGACCCCCCAGCCTCAGGTGAGACCCTCAGCCTTAGATCAGACCTCCCAACCTCAGATCAGCCCCCCATCAGACCCCCCAGCATCAGGTCAGACCCTTAGCCTTAGATCAGGCCCCCAGCCTCAGATCAGACCCCAAATAGGCCCCCCGCCTCAGATCAGACCCCTATCAGACCCTTAGCCTCAGATCAGACCCCCCTAGCCTCAGATCAGCCCCCATCAGACCCCCCAGCCTCAGGTCAGACCCTCAGCCTTAGATCAGGCCCCCAGCCTCAGATCAGACCCCTATCAGACCCTTAGCCTCAGATCAGACCCCCCTAGCCTCAGATCAGCCCCTATCAGACCTCAGATCAGACATTTGTACGTGTCAGGACACAGCATGGGGCCGGAAGACGACAAGGGAAGGTGAGTACAGCCAGTGCAGCGCTGTTCTCATCTTCCTTTGGCTCCTGCATGCTGATGACCACTTCCATAATGGAAGTGGTCATTAGCATTTTCACAATATGTTCTGGCAGGGGGCCACATGAAATAGTCCCACGGGTCGGAGGTTCCCCACTCCAGTTTTAAAGTAACAACGTTTAGCAAATGAGGCAGTGAAAAAATTGAAAAGGGTTTAGGCGGAAACCCTTCTGTCCTGTGTGGGGGGCCTGGTTTTATCCTTGCTATGGGGCCCTTACTTCTCTATGTACGCCACTGGCTGATATATATATTCACCAATCACTTGTGAATTTGGAGCATTTTACAATCTTTTCTCGTGATTCTTCTCACATATAGATTTGGTGGACTAACAATTCTGCATATTGACAGATTTTCTGCTGATCCGTTATCCCCCTGGTATCTATAGCTCTGACATATTACACCGGTCACTTCAGTATTGACGTCTGTTTTATTTCCCTGGTGTCCTGGGGATTTCGGGTAGACACCGGCCGCAGCCTCCTGACACTGCTGAGTCCGCTCCATTCCTCACCGCACGGATATTATTAGCCCTGAGATCTGCATGAACTGAGAGGCCTCATCTGAACCAGGACAGCGGCCGGATCTCCGACAGCTACACAAACCTGGAAATGGCTGCCACGTGCAGGCAGCGGACGTCACTGATAGGGAACGTAGATTGTGAGCTCCCCTGGAGACAGCGAGCGATGATCATGTCTGTGAAGTGCTGCGGAATATGTCAGTGCTACATAGTGAGGAAAATATAAAAATAAATAAAACAATAAAACAATTATCATAATTTTTAGCTTTCTTTCCTTCTATCTATCTATCTAATACAACAAACAGAGAGGTAGCAGCACAGTCAGTGGTGAAACATGGGTGCAATCCCTCCTGGACTGTAGGCAAAAATCCTTAGACATTCGTCACTTTTTAACCTGCGGCAGTACACACGTGGTTTATCTTCTTCAGTGCCCTTGTAATCTACTCTGTGTTGGAGAGACTACTTGGGACCTGAAGACGAGATTAAATCAACACAGATATACAATACATCAGAAAAGGAAGGACCTACCAGTCCTAAAACACTTTGTAGAATTAGGACATAAAGAAACATTTAGAATCCTGGACCATGTTCCACCTTTAAAGAGACGAGAGGATAGAGAATTGTACCTGCCAGTACCCTTTGGTGAGGTCCAAAACAGAAAAATACTGGGCTTGTCCTAAGCTCTCGATACGCTCATCCACCCGGGGCATGGGATATGCATCGAATTTCGAAATCTCGTTTAGTTTACGAAAATCGTTACAAAACTGCAACGTCCCCTCCGATTTTGGTATTAGAAATATAGGACTGGCCCACTCACTTTTAGACTTCTTAATAATGTCTAGTTACAGTATGGTTTTAACCGGACTTTTGCCTGAGGCTGAGTGACAATGTCATGCTAAATTGTGGAAGTGCGTCCAGGGAGGTCTGAGAACACATCCGTGTTCCTGCTGACGCGCTCCCTGGCCTCCTGAGTCTGTTTAGAGCAGAGGCTTTCAGCAATCTTCACTGTGGCAACCACTTCCCTTGCATCAGACCGAGGGTCCGGAACCTCTTCCCCTAGAAAACCCGTCCACGGGCTGTCGTCAGTACTGGTCTCTCTATATTTCCAAGGTTTGAGTAAATTCACATGGTACACCTGCTCCGGCTTTCGCCGCCCTGGCTGATGTACCTTGTAGTTTACCTCTCCAACTTTTTCGATTACTTCGTAGGGTCCCTGCCACCTAGCCAGGAACTTACTGTCCACAGTCGGTACCAGAACCAAAACCTGATCTCCCGGGTTAAAGATCCAGACCTGAGCCTGCCGATTATAGACCCGACTTTGAGCTCGTTGAGCTGCCTCCATATGCTCTCTTACAAGAGGCAACACTGTTTACATATGTTCCTGCATCTGGGTGACGTATTCAATACTACTTTTATATGGGATGGGTTGTTGCTCCCATGTGTCTTTGGCTATGTCCAACAGACCACGAGGGTGTCTGTCATATAGCAGTTTGAAGGGCGAGAACCCAGTAGAGGCCTGGGGCACCTCTCACACTGCGAACATGAGATTGGGCAGAAGGAGGTACCAGTCCTTCCCATCCTAAGACACCACTCTTTTTAACATGTTTTTAATGTTTGGTTAAACCTTTCTACCAGGCCGTCAGTTTACGGATGATATACGGACGTCCGTAGCTGTTTGATGTGCAGCAAATTACAGAGTTTCCTCATAACCTTGGACATAAAAAGGGTCCCTTGGTCGGTCAGAACCTCTTTAGGTAGCCCCACTCAGGAAAACATCTCCATTAACTCTTTAGCTATAAGTTTGGCCGATGTATGTCGCAGTGGCACCGCCTCTGGATACCGAGTGGTGTAATCTAGGACGACCAAGATGTGTTGGTGTCCTCTAGTGGACTTCGGTACTGGACCTATGAGGTCCATAGCGATTCGCTCAAACAGTACCTCGATGATCGGGAGAGGTACTAAGGCACTGCGAAAAAGGTGCTGGGGCTAGTTGTTTGGCAGGTCGGGCAAGACTTGCAAAATTCATCCACCTCTCTAAATACACTGGGCCAGTAAAATCGTTGTAATATACCGTCCTGTGTTTACTGCATTTCCAGATGACCCCCGAGAACATGTTGGTGGGCTAACTCTAACACGAGTTTGCGATAAGCCTGGGGCACCACCTACTGTTCAATATGTTCACCCCGCAGCTGGTTTACCCGATACAGCATATTCTGATGAACCACAAAACAGGGGAACACTAACTCTGCCCCAGGTTGTTGTGGTTCACCATCAATTATTACCACATTCTCCCAGGCTCGGGATAGGGTTGGGTCCCGGTGTTGTGCTGTACCAAAATTTTCCGCAGAGACGTTGAGGTCTGCCAACTGAGGATCCGGTGGCAAGTCCTCCACGTCTCCCACCATTACATTCAACGGGGTTGTCTCCCCCTCTTCCATCGAAGTGGCAGTCACCCCTACTGATGGCCCTTCGGCCTCAGGTTTCCAGAGTTCTGGCCTTCCTCCTGAACAAGGCCAATCTCCTGGGTTTACACCTGACTCATGGGTATCAGTAACTCTCACAACCGGCCATAGGGCCGGGAAGCCCGGAAAGTCTCTCCCTATTATGAGTTCATAGTGTAGATTTGTGGCGACTGCCACCTTGTGGGTCCAGCTTCTGGCTACCGTGGTTAAAGACACCAGCGCAGTGGGGTAGTCTTTTAAGTCTCCATGGATGCACATCACCCTGACTTTTTGACCAGTATACTCAGTGGACCGCACTAGGGTAGCCCTTACTAGGGTCACCAGGCTCCCTGAGTCCAGCAGTGCCTCCGCTTGAGTGTCTCCCACTTCCACATGGCACAAGTGGTCTAGAGATTCCAGGGTACATGTTGCACACAGTTTCCTGGCATATAGCAACTGACGATAACCACAATTAGTGTCCATGGGCTCAAGCTGATGAGGACAGTCAGCCCTTACATGGCCAGGCTCGTGACACTGCCAGCAGACAAACTGAGCCAGGCCCATAGTAGGTACATCCCAGGTGGGTTTCATCTGCTCAAATCTCCATGCCTGGGGTGGAGATTTCCGGGGTTTGACTGCCCCCATCCCAAAAGAACCCCCCTGTTGATTCTTAGTAGCCTCATAGCATTCCACCAGGTCCACCATCTCCAGGGCATTACCAGGAGAGGGGGTGCAAAAGCCCTCCAGAATATATCAGCTAATAGTCGATGGGACACAGCACATCAGACTGTAGCCACTTTTGCAAGAGGTGAAATAAGTCATAATACTGGGGTCTCGCGGGCTCAGCCAGGTTAAACTCCCACTGATGTATCCGCTGGGCCCGGACCAACACATTCACCCCCATTCTTGCCAAAATCTCACCCTTTACTTTCTGGTAGTCGGCCGCTTGATCGTCCGGCAAGTCAAAATACACAATCGCTGAGAATCGGATGCCAGGAACGGACCGATGACCTCAGCCCACTGGTCTCAGGGTAGTTTCTCCCTTGTGGCCACCTTCTCGTACATCGCCAGGTAGGTTTCAACATCATCTAATGGGTGTCATCTTAGGGATCGCCACATGTTCCTGTATAGCCATCACGTGTTGTAACAGCAGCTGGTTTGTTTCTTGCTGCTGCCTGTTAGCCTCCCGTTGTTGCAGGTTGGTTTCTCGCTGCTGCTGGTTAGCCTCCATAAGATCCTTCATTATGGCCTCCAGTTTATCGAGGGTCACGGGTTGGAATTTAGCGGGTTTAATGCAAGACATACCACCGTGCCCGGAGCAAAAATTAAAAAGAACAATACTTCGGTGATCACGCCACCAATTGTGGGGTTTTGCTCTGGTAGATAGCAGACGCAGTACAGAGGCAAAAGACAAGTTCTTAACGCAAAACTTCAGTGTTTATTCACACTTGAGGCAAATGTACAAAATATCGCATTACTTTGCAGTCTTGGTGTTACTTCACACAAAGTGGAAAGTTCATATACTGTAAGACAACTCACCTTGATGTCAGTTCTGCCTCCAGCAGTCCACGGCAGCTTTTAGGGGGCATGTTTACTCGGCCCACAGGTTTCATCGCTCCAACCTGACACCAAGCCTCAGATCCCAACACAGAGATCCTGCTGCTGAGCCCAGCTGCGTATTTAAGGACAGCCAGGTGGTGCCAAAAACCCAGATCGACAATTAAAATCCAGTCCGGTATTTGACTCCACCTGGCTACAAAGCAGCCCAGCAGCACATGCTGGGAGGAAAATACCTGTTTTTCCAGACACCATTCCCCTCACTGTGTCCCTGAATCTTTCTATCTATCTATCTATCTATCTATCTATCTATCTATCTATCTCATATCTATCATCTATCTATTATATCTATCATCTATTATCTCTCTATTATATATCTATTTACTATCTATCTATTTATTCTATTTATTTATCTATTTATTTAATATCTATCTATTATCTATCTATCTATTGATCATCTATCTCATCTATATCTATCTATCTATCTATCTATCTATCTATCTATCTATCATCTATTTATGAATATAATCAATTGAATTCAGTGGTTTCTATCCCTGGCATGTGCCATATTTGTGCCCAGACCGATCTCAGTTTATAATAATGTTCTGAGGTTTATTAAGTCATAAAACAATCTCGTTAATATCTCTGCGCCCGGCTTCTTCCCCTTTCCCTGTATTTGTATTACCGAACAGTATACGGATAATTGTTACAATGATTATGGTGGGTTAGAATCTTCCATGTAGACTGGGAAAACTGATTGTCTCAGTTCTTTCCTTTAGGCCTCATGCACACGACAGTATTTTTTCACGGTCCGCAAAACGGGGTTCCGTTGTTCTGTGTCCGTTTTTGTTTCCGTGTGTCTTCCTTGATTTTTGGAGGATCACCAGACATAAAGGAAATAGAAAAAAAGTCAAGTTTGCCTTGCAAATGATAGAAAAAAAAACGGACACGGATCACGGACGCGGATGACAATCTTGTGTGCCTCCGTGTTTTTTCACGGACCCATTGACTTGAATGGGTCTGCGAACCGTTGTCCGTGAAAAAAATAGGACAGGTCATATTTTTTTCACGGACTGGAAACACGGATCACGGACACGGAGGGTGCATTTTCCGAAATTTTCCACGGACCCATTGAAAGTCAATGGGTCCGCAGAAAATCACGGAAAATGGAACAACGGCCACGGGACACAACAACGGTCGTGTGCATGAGGCCTAACCCATATATTCTTCTCCACATGTTCATCTATGTATCTCATATCTTTCTATTTATGTATTTTATCTTTCAACTATATTCAGACCCTTAACGGGTTGTTGTCCGGCACCCGCCTACAGCACAGGTCCTGGGTGCAGCAAGGCATAAGGGTAAAGGCTTTTAGAGATCCAGCAGTATCAGTTACCTTGTATTTTTCTCACTCATCTATTTCTGGCTGAAGAATTATCTTATTATGAATCAATATCTTATAAATCATTTACTGCAAAGTTACTGAGAATAAACCTCAGAAGCTTTCATAACACTGTGCACCTCAGCCAGAAATCCCCTATACATTTCTCAGCCATAGGTGTCCACCTAGAAGTATCAGCATAGATGTGTCCCAATAGGTGTCTCAGCCATCAGTTTGCGCTTGCACTGGTAATTGCTTCAGCCATAGCTATGTACCTATATGTGCCTTTTTGCTTAGGTGTGCCCCTATAAGTATGTCAGCCATAGGTATGATTTCATAAGTGCCTCCTCCCTAGGTACATATACCTCATAAGTGCCTCAGCCATAGGAGCATGCTTGTAAGTGTCTCAGCCATAGGTATACCTCCATAAGTACCTCAGTCATACATTTGCCTCCATAAGTGCTGCATCTATACATTTGCACCCATAAGTTGAAGACCTATTGCTAAGGCACCAATGGGCACAGATTCAGACCTATTAGTATGGCACTATGGCTAAGGTGCACAGTGTTATGGAAGTTATTGAGGTTTATTCTCAGTAACTAGCCAGAGGTTTTCCCTCATAAGTGCCTTAGCCATAGGTCTTCAGCCATAAATGCCTTAGCCATAGGTCTTCAGCCATAAATGCCCTAGCCATAGGTCTTCAGCCATAGGTGCCTTACTGATAGGTCCTCAGCCATAAGTGCACTAGCCATAGGTCTTAAGCCATAAGTGCCTTAGCAATAGTTCTTCATCTATAAGTGCCCTAGCCATAGGTCTTCTGTCATAAGTGCCTTAACCATAGGTCTTCAGCCATAAGTGCCTTACTGATATTTCCTCAGCCATAAGTGCCTTATCCATAGGTCTTCAGCCATAAGTGCCTTAGCCAGAGGACTTCAGCCATAAGTGCCTTAGCCAGAGGTCTTCAGCCATAAGTGCCTTAGCCAGAGGTTTTCAGCCATAAGTGCCTTAGCCAGAGGTTTTCAGCCATAAGTGCCTTAGCCAGAGGTCTTCAGCCATAAGTGCCTTAGCCAGAGGTCTTCAGCCATAAGTGCCTTAGCCAGAGGTCTTCAGCCATAAGTGCCTTAGCCAGAGGTCTTCAGCCATAAGTGCCTTAGCCAGAGGTTGTCAGCCATAAGTGCCTTAGCCAGAGGTTTTCACCCATAAGTACCTTAGCAATAGGTCTGTGCCCAGAAGCGCCATTGTAATAGGTCTGACTCTGTGTCCATTGGTGCTTTAGAAATAGGTATTTAGTTATAAGTGCCTTAACCATAGGTCTTCAGCCATAAGTGCCCTAGCCATAGGTCTTCATCCATAAGTGCCTTACCGATATTTCCTCAGCCATAAGTGCCTTATCCATAGGTCTTCAGCCATTAGTGCCTTAGCCAGAGGTCTTCAGCCATAAGTGCCTTAGTCATAGGTCGTCAGCCATAAGTACCTTAGCAATAGGTCTGTGTACATAAGCGCCATGGTAATAGGTCTGACTCTGTGTTCTTTGGTGCCTTAGCAATAGGTATTTAGTTATAAGTTCCTCACCCATAGGTCTTCAGCCATAACTGCCTTAGTCATAGGTCTTCAGCCATATGTGACCTAGCCATAGGTTTCCAGCCATTAACCTATGGCTAAGGAGTTTATGGCTTAAGTCCTATGGGTAAGGCGCTTATGGCTGAAAAACCTATGGCTCTGTTAGACTAGGCCTGGCAGCTGCTCAGTCCGTTTCCTACACGTATATAGTATGTGTCGTGTTACTGTGTATAATGTCATTGTATAGAACTGTTAGGGAGCCCTGACAATAAAATCTTTCAGTCCTCCTCCTGGGTGGGCCCCTTCTCAGTTCAGGCCCCATAGCAGCCGTTTCCCCTGCTTCCACTATATCTATGCCCCTGGTTTTAGCAAAAGGTCTTCACTGATAAGTGCCTTAGCGAAGATATGTGCCCATACGTGCCTCTGCTAGAAGAATGCATCCATGAATTCCTCAGCCAGAGATGTTGGGTGCCCAATATGCTCCTCAGTCATAATTGAGACCATAAATGCCTCATTCACAGGTGACACCCATAGGTATTGCAGACCACTTTTAACCCCTTAGTGTCAGGTTGTAAATGTTCTGTATACAGCATGTCTGTACTTGATTTTGGCTACATGGTACATGCTGTAGTTCTCCATTAAGTAGAAACCAGGTG
The DNA here is from genome assembly GCF_014858855.1 of Bufo gargarizans. Lineage (NCBI taxonomy): Eukaryota > Metazoa > Chordata > Amphibia > Anura > Bufonidae > Bufo > Bufo gargarizans. The sequence continues at coordinate 364,121,933 of NC_058085.1, forward strand.
TCAGATAGATAAATATATATAGCTGTATGGCTGTTGGGTTATTAGTAAATTCATCCATCGATCAGGAGACTTCAGGTGAGAGTGAGAAATGTACAGTAATCTCTATCTCCACCATAAATCCTTATCTTGCTACTTGCTGGAAAGACAATTTGAATAGTTTTTCAGGAGAACTGGACAGAAACTTTTCAGGCTTCTGAGTCTTATGGCAACAATAAAAATGGCTTCAAGTGTTCATAGAAGATCCCACATATTTCCTTATAATGCAGTTATATTATAGACGGCAAATGTATTGAAGGTTTGGATTGTATGGAAATCTAGCTAGGAGGAGAAGTTAGCTACTTCTTTCAGGCTCTTCTCTGTCACTGATGGATGAAGAAACTGTCACTGATACCAGGTCATGTTTAATATGCTGCAGACAAAGACTTGTAGAGAGAGGGATGTGAGAATTTGGTGCTTTATACTTTAATTGCAAAAACAAGAATCGGATCCATGAATATTTTTTATTCTGATGGGATCCTTCGACCAAAAAGGGGTTGTCCAAAGTGGACCACCCCCTTAATAATAAGAAAACATCTATTTAAGGTCAGTACTATATAGCTTCCATCATATCCAAGTCTATTCAGATATCAATGAAGAAAGGAGTAACAGCGGGAGTGGGGTAGAGGGACAGACAGGAATCATCCATGTGGTGATAACAGATGGACTAATAGGATTTACCATGAATTAGATGCCACTCATACTGGAAACTGTAGATGTTTCTATACTTAGTGACATGAATAACTGGAATGATTGATCACTGGGAATAATCTCATTATTGTGATGTTGACAGGAAAGATATCTCCCGGTAAGATTAAGATGGAACATGCCAGGGTGATGGACCTTGCATTCCTTCTTCTGGATGAACAGAGCTTGTGGCTTAGTTCAATTTTGTGAACTATGCATGAGGTTTCCAGGAATTTAGGTAATTACCACCCAATTATACAGCGAGGAACAGAAGTATTTGAACACCCTGCGGTTTTGCAAGTTCTCCCACTTAAAAATCATGGAGGGGTCTGAAATTCACATTGTAGGTGCATTCTGACTCTGAGAGACAAAATAAAAATAAAAAAATTCAGGAAATCACATTGTATGATTTTTTAAGAATTTATTTGTCTTGCACTGCTGAAGAAAACCACAGAAATAAGATAATAATGCACTTAGTAAAGTAGATGCAAGCATTATATATGGACAATGTCCTCACTCTGATATGATAATATCTGAGACACTTAGCCAATATATTTTGATCAAAACACATCTGAGCCCGCCTAACGAACGCCAAGGTGGTCTCAGGTCAGGCGGGTCCTACGCTAAACCTGCCTAAGCCATTGGGCTTCTATGTTCAGGAGCGCAGACGCCGCACATATGGTGGAGCAAGCACAGCCATATGTACCACCTAATCGAGGCGCTCTATTGGATAGGAAGGGCAAAAGTGCAGAGGAATGCTACGCCCAAGATAAAATAGGTGTGCATTCACACTTGAAGGTGCCACTCCCTCAAGCAAATACTACATAGACAAAAAAATCCACCGAAAAAACTAAGATAAAAACATCCTGCACGATATGATATACAAATGTGCGGATGTCCCTGGCCATATTATTGAAGAAAACCACAGAAATCAAATAATGCACTTATGTGCGGCGTCTGCGCTCCGCATATGTGCAGCGTCTGCGCTCCTGAACATAGAAGCCCAACGGCTTAGGTAGGTTTAGCGTAGGACCCGCCTGACCTGAGACCACCTTGGCGTTCGGTAGGCGGGCTTAGATGTGTTTTGATCAAAATATATTGACTAAGTGTCTCAGATATTATCATATCAGAGTGAGGACTTTGTCCATATAAAATGCTTGCATCTACTTCACTAAGTGCATTATTATCTTATTTCTGTTGTTTTCTTCAATAATATGGCCAGGGACATCCGTACATTTGTATATCATATTGTGCAGGATGTTTTTATCTTAGTTTTGTCTGTGGATCCGTCATGGTTTCAAATCATGCATTGCACGGAAGGTTCCCCTGCTCAAGTCCTCACATGTCCAGACCTATCTGAAGTTTACCAATGACCATCTGGATGATCCAGAGGAGGCATGGGAGAAAGTCATGTGGTCAGATGAGGCCAAAGTAGAACTTATTGGTCTAAACTTCACTCGTCGTGTTTATAGGAAAAAGAAGGATGAGTTGCATCCCAAGAACACCATCCCTACTGTGAAGCATGGGGGGGGGTAACATCATGCTTTGGGGGGTGCTTTTCTGCGAAGGGGACAGGACGGCTGCACTGTATTAAGGAGAGGATGAATGGGGCTACTTATTGTGAGATTTTGAGTAACAACCTCCTTCCCTCAGTCAGAGCATTGAAGATGGGTCGTGGCTGGGTCTTCCAACATGACAACGACCCGAAGCACACAGGCAGGTCAACCAAGGAGTGGCTCCGTAAGAAGCATATCAAGGTTCTAGAGTGGCCTAGCCAGTCTCCAGACCTTAATCCAATAGAACATCTTTGGAGGGAGCTGAAACTCTGTGTTGCTCAGCGACAACCCCGAAACCTGACAGATCTAGAGAAGATCGGGGTAGAGGAGAGGGCCGAAATCCCTGTTTCAGTGTGTGCAAACCTGGTCAAGAACTACAGGAAACGTTTGACCTCTGTAATGGCAAACAAAGGCTTCTGTACCAAATATTAACACTGATTTTCTCAGGTGTTTAAATACTTATGTTCAGCCGTGCAAGACAAATACATTCTTTAAATGTATTTATTTTTTTATTCTGTCTCTCAGAGTGGGAATGCACCTACAATGGGAATTTCAGACCCTCCATGATTTCTAAGTAGGAGAAATCGCAGGGTGGTCAAATACTTCTGTTCTTCACTGTATAGAAGAAGATATTTCATTCTCATCTCTCTTGTTTTACCTAGGACAAGACTTACTGAGAAAAGAGGATGACTAGAGCATATTGTGGTTTAACAATATTGTTGATTATGTCAGGTTCAGGCAGACCATTCGGAAAGTTAAACACAGTCTGAGGGTCCAGAACATTGGGTGGTAGGGGTCCAAAAGGCCTGAGATAGCTGTCCCTCTCTCTCTTCAGAAGGCTGGTACCCTGGTCTAGGACTGGTGATCCAGGGTATGTGGCAGCATATCCCCGTCTCAGCTTCTTCTGGTCACTCAGTAGTCTGGCAGAGTCTCCTCCCTGGCAGAAGAAGGGTTTGATGCTGAGGAAAGACCTGAGCTAGCTGTCCCTCTCTCTCTCAGAAGACTGGTACCCTGGTCAAAGGCTGGAGGACCACAGTCAGTAGCTCATTAGTCTGTGTGGCTCCTTGGTAACAAGGCTGGTGACCCATGGTCTGTGGCTCAGAGTCCCCATCTCAGTGTCTTCTTTTGGTCACTCATGCAGACTGGCAGAGTCTTCGCCTCCAAGCACCGTTCCCTAACTGCAGAACACTGGGGGCTCTGACTGCTCTCTTTATATACCATTTCTATCTAGACTTGAACCTTCTAGTGGAAAGGGTGGAAAGGAGAAACTCAGCAGAAACAATTACAAAGTTACCAATCCCGTCATAGACTTACATTAGAGCTTCAATGATACTCAGTGGCATTGACACAGCAGTTTTTCCAGACAAAAACAAGTTTCAAGACATAACTACAGAGCTAAAACCAGACATTCAAAAGGTCAGACTGTCTGGATTTGGTGGCAAAGAAGTCTGGCTTTTTTCCTCCAATACATGCTTTTCTTGAAACCCTATGGCAGCTATGGATAATTACCAGCTTCTCATTCAAAGTCCCAAAAGTCTCTCAGTATTCATTAACCTGTTCTACAGTGCTGTGCAAATAAACAGGATACACATATAAAATGCAATTAAACAGTATTAAACAGTGCAAGTTAACCCTTTCAAGTAAAATAAAGTAAGAAGTTTATAATTTTGTATAGGGTAAATGGACAAATGTCCACAAATGTATAGACTTCAAAGTACTTCTGCTTCAGGGCTCTACAATTCTTCTCTTACCCCAGTCCCTGTTGTATAATGGTTTGCTTTTCTGTCCTCTCTGCTGTTTAGAATAGTCCTTATATTTGTTGCCCTAGACAGTGATGTCCTCTATTGATACTTGCCTGGAGATTTCGCTTTCTGCGCAGACCTCTAGGTAGCTGACAATCTCCCAATGCTTTGGAGATAAGTATTACCAGATATAATGCTCTGTATGAGGCGCCAAATCATGAGATCAATGCATAACGATGTGCAAAAGGAATTATCGATAACAAATAAAAGCGACAAAACGTGCACAAAAGCCGCAGGTGTTTTTCTTATCATTTTTTTTTACATATTCCCTATAAGGACTTTCTGCTACAAATACACTGGAAAACTAATATTCTTAGCTGATATTTGCTATTTACCTTTCAGATACGTATTGGGCCCGAATTAGGAGCTCATTTATTAAAGCTTTATTTTAAAAAGCAGTTGAAAGGTCAGGTGGAGACGCAATGGGTCTAGATATTTGGTTATACAGAACGGGGATAGGTTCTGAGCTAAGAGATATATTTTCAAAAAAGGGTATGTAGACTTTTGCAGCCACTGATTTATTTTTCCATTTCATATAAAACATTTTTTGGGGGAAATAGGGGCAGTTTAAAATCTACTCTTTTGGGTTTGCAGCTGCTATGAGGCTCCATGTGTCTCCATGGTCAAAGGTTACAAAGAAACCACCTTGTGTATGTGGTTGTACATCATGTGTTACACTGTCCTGCTCTTCTACTGCCTGTAGGTTATCAGAGGAGAGGAGGTAGACATGGTGGATAAATAGTATCAAACGACTGCTGAACCAGACTACTTGGGGTTTGTTTGTAGTCTGTTGCCAAGGAGACACATAGGTCTACATAAGAACAGTTCTATACACAAAATGAGAGGGGCTATTTGCAATCAGGACATTATTTTTTTTCCGATGCATTATGGCACTATGAAAATTATTAGCAGAATTTGCCATTCTCTTTAAAGCTACAGTGAGGAGCACTTTAGGCCACTATACTAGGTCCCATATAAAAGATGAATATCTAATGCTACATACGCACCCATAGTTACCCATTCATCATGTAATTAAGCTGCTAATTGTACGTTACTTTCCAATGATTAGGCTTGTGTGGCCCCACAATGTGTTGAACAGGACATACAGCATGTTATAAAAGAAGTTCATCCTTAGGGCTCATGCACACATCCGTATTTTCTTTCCGTTTCCATTCTGTTATTTTTGCATCCCGAATGCAGAACCATTCACATCAATGGGTCCGCAAAGAAAACGGAAATGTCTCCGTGTGCATTCTGTTTCTGTACTGTATGTCCACAAGTCCGTTCCGGATTTTTTTTTAACATTTCCTATTATTGTCTATTTTGCAGATAAGAACAGGCATTGTTACAAGGAAGGGATCCACACAAAAAAACGGATGCAGCACGCATCTGTTTTTTGCGGAATGCAAAATACATATGGTCGTGTGCATGGGTCCTTAATCAGAGCTTTATCTTGAAGCCCCTCATGCAAAATGTGTAACTGGTCCCGCATCTACCATGAACCACTACCGTGGTTCCTCTGGACACCAGGGCATGGATGTTATTGGTACCCCCTATAGCAGAGATGGCTAACCTCAGGCATTCGAGCTGTTGTGAAACTACTTATCCCAGCATGCTCCATCCAATTCTATGGAGTTCTGAGAGCATCCAAGCTAGTGTGCATCTTGGGAGTTGTAGTTTTAGCACAGCTGGAGTGCCGGAGGTTAGCCATCACAGCCCTATAATTTCTGCACCTTCATAGGACTTATTCTAGCGATTTACCAGTAGAGGAGGGACCAGGGTTGAACCCTTGTATTAGTTCTCAATTTACTTATCGGATGGTGACCAGTCCTGGGAAAGAGAGAGAGATGGGAGCCATCTTACTATGGTTCCAGATTAGTTGGTCATGAAATTAGAAAGATTATATGATGACCTATTGAGTTGGTCTTCTAACCTGGTTTGGGTACATCTTGTATCTCCTAACAGACCTATGGCCATTATACAGAAGAACTTTCTCAATTTGCTCGTAAGGAAGCTGCCAGATTACGGCAACACAGGCAAAGTTCAAGTGCAAGCGCGATCAAACCCCCTGATGTTCAGAAGCAGTGTTACTCCAAGTGTCATGGTGAGAAGTCTTTTTTTTTTTTTAATCAGATAATTTTTATTAATTAAAATATTTATTTTGAAAACATGTACATGCACACTTCCGATCACAAGAAGTTATTCGGATTTAAAAAAGACATTGCGTAGATAATACAGTCATACTTAGTCAAGGAGTAAACCGTGAGTACAATCCCACAACCCCCCCCCCCCCATCTCCCGAGACATAAACAGCTGTGATAGTCTAGTTCAGGGGCGTAACTAGAAGTGACTGGGCCCCACAGCAAATATTTGTAAGGGCCCCCCTCAGCGCGCTTCGCACCTCCCTCCTCCTGTGTAAACCCCACTCCTTTGGCACAGTGTAGCGGTATACTGTATATTGTGTGGCACAGTGTAGAGGTATACTATATATTGTGTGGCACAGTGTAGCGGTATACTGTATATTGTGTGGCACAGTGTAGCGGTATACTGTATATTGTGTGGCACAGTATAGAGGTATACTGTATATTGTGTGGCACAGTGTAGCGGTATACTGTATATTGTGTGGCACAGTATAGAGGTATACTGTATATTGTGTGGCACAGTGTAGCGGTATACTGTATATTGTGTGGCACAGTGTAGAGGTATATTGTGAGGCACAGTGTAGCGGTATACTGTATATTGTGTGGCACAGTGTTGAGGTATATTGTGAGGCACAGTGTAGCGGTATACTGTATATTGTGTGGCACAGTGTAGCGGTATATTGTGAGGCACAGTGTAGAGGTATACTGTATATTGTGTGGCACAGTGTAGCGGTATACTGTATATTGTGGGGCACAGTGTAGCGGTATATTGTACATTGTGAGGCACAGTATAGAGGTATACTGTATATTGTGTGGCACAGTGTAGCGGTATACTGTATATTGTGTGGCACAGTATAGGCTATATGTGTATAACATAAACATACTCCACATGAACACTTACAGTTACATGGCTTGGTCCTTGGGGATCTCGGACGCCACTTCCACACTTTGGCCGGGGGCTCGGCGGAGCTGATGTTGTGTTTTATCCTAATGAGAAAGATTTTATAATAAGGATTTGGAGAAGGGGCAGAGGGATAGCAGAGCAGGGAGAGGCTGGTGCCGCTACTAGGGGGTCATACCATGGGGCAGTAATAAAACCCACCATAATGCCCCCCCCCCCCAGTAGTAATAATTCTCCTTATAATGTGACAGTGCAAAAAATACCCCCTTGTAATGCCCCCAGTTGAGCTAATGTCCCCATAGTGCCCCAAAAAATGTGCCAGTATAAAATACCCCTATATAGTGCCCCCAGTAACTTCCCCCATAGTGCTCCTCTCCCCCCTTCCTGCTAGTGCCCCCCCAAAATGTACCAGTATAAAATGCCCCATATATAGTGCCCCAGTAGATGCCGCTCAGTGTCCGGCCTCTGATAGGCTGCCGGCCTAGTGTCCCCCATAATGCCCCCCAATAATGTGCCAGTAAGTGCCCCTATCATGTGCCAGTATCAAGTGCCTCTCCCCCCCCACATGTCCCAGTATCATAGTGCCATCTCCCCCCATGTGCCAGTATCAAGTGCCTCTCTCCTTCCCACCCCCCATGTGCCAGTATCAAGTGCCTCTCTCCTCCCCATGTCCCAGTATCATAGTGCCATCTCCCCCCCCCCCCACTAAAAAGTGCCAATATCAAGTGCCTCTCTCCCTCCCCCCTCCCTATGTGCCAGTATCAGGTGCCCCCCCCCATGTGCCAGTATCAAGTGCCAACCCCCCCTCTCCCCTCCAGGTGCCAGTATCAGGTGCCCCCCCCCCCCCCCCCCTATGTCCCAGTATCATAGTGCCATCTCCCCCCCCCCCCACCACCACCACAAAAAAAGTGCCAGTATCAAGTGCCTCTCTCCCTCCCCCCCCCCCCCCCAATGCCAGTATCAGGTGCCTCTCTCCCTCCCCCCCCATGCCAGTATCAGGTGCCAACCCCACTCCCATGTGCCAGTATCAGGTGCCAACCCCCCCCCCCCCCAGGTGCCAGTATCAGGTGCCAACCCCCCTCCCCCCATGTGCCAGTATCAGGTGCCTTCCGCTCCCCCATGGCAGTAACAGTCGGGTATTAAAAAAAAAAAAATAAACACTTCTACTTACCTCCATGTCAGCGATGCGATGCAGCCTCTTCCTGTGTCCCGCCTTGTATTCTGTCCCGCCCTGTATGCCCTTATATGAGAGTCTGCTGGGATTCGAACCCAGGACCTTCTGCTTCAGAGGCAGAGCTGCTATCCACTAGACCATAAGAGCTGCCTTGAGGCTGAGTGAAAAAATATGAGACTTCTACTGTTATAGCTGGCTAAGTGTACATCTATACACATGGCAGCTGTTCATATATAGAGATGTAGCAGAGCTGAATGTGCAGGGACAGCTGTCATATACAGATATAGCAGTGCTAGGTGTGTTTGGGCAGCTGTCATGTGTATAGATGTATTTTTTTTTTTTTACAGTCAGTTGTAATGCAGCCTTTATGGCTGTGAGGGTAAATGCTTTGCCACTGATTCACTTATAGATTGGAGGTTGTGGGTTCGAATCCCAGACCAGGAGACTTTTAGCAGACAGTAAAATTAGATCACTCTAGCGGCTGTGAAGGGGCCCTGAACACGATATTTATCTAACTTGAAAATAAACTGTCACACACGCTGCTTGGGGCGCCGGGCCCCCTTGGCAGCCCGGGCCCCGAAGCAGCTGCTTCCCCTGCTTCCCCGGTAGTTACGCCACTGGTCTAGTTAGTGCAAGCGTGTCTTCCCACTGGGTGTCAATAATCGTTCCCACATCTTTTTCCCATTTTGCTTTAATCTCAATCGGGAATTTCTTCAAGTATTTATCATGCAATGAAAGATAGACTTTTGAGATGGCTCCTTTTACAGAGCCTGTTGCCACCACAACATCGAGCGTCTGATTAGTCGTGTACTGTAGTGAGGAGAGTCTGGATTGCGCATCCAATGCAGTGCGTGGTGGGGATGCCAAACTCAGAGCACAGCTGCTGGAACTGCTTTAGAATACCCCAAGAGTATAACTGGCCAATATTCCAAATCCCATCCCTTCCCCATTGTGAGAACCCCTTTAATTGGGATAATTCAGATAGAAGAGGAATATTCCAGATGGGAGAAACATTCAACAGTCCTGAGATACCCAAGATCTCTCTATCTTTAGTCCACACCCTCCTCATAAGCCCCAAAATTGGAGCAGATTTAAACCTAGGGTCTACAGCCCCCTCCAGGACTGCTAGTGGCGAATAACAACCCGCTGCCCATGCAACTAGCCTACCTCCTCTCCCCACTCTCTCCGCCGTATTCCATCCCTTAAAGTGTTGCAGCTGAGCTGAAAGAAAGTATACTAAGGGGTTAGGCAGCGCCAAACCACCCGCATCCTTTGCCACCTGTAAAGTTTCGTATTTAATTCTACTTCTCTTATCCTTCCACAACAGGAACCAAAATATTTGCTGTATTTTGTAAAAATAATGCACAGGGATCCACACTGGAAAGTTATGAAGCATATACAAGAGTTGCGGCACCAGCACCCACTAGGGATATGGGCAATTTATGCCACAATGCAGCCATAGTTTTAAACGTAGTAGAGGCAGTATATTATCGGGTATATATTTATAGGGATTTATGGAGATGTCTACTCCCAGATGTTTAAATGAGGATACTACCCCAAGTTTAGTATGAGTAAGACAGAGACTTTCCGGGACCAGGGACAACAGGATTATCACCGACTTATTCCAATTAATAAGCAAACCAGACTGCCTGCCAAAATCAGAGATGGGGTCTATGGAGGAAACCAGGTCACCTACATATACCAGCATATCATCTGCATACAGCGACACACGCTCTTCCAAATCCCCTCTTCTAAGGCCCTTGAAAATCGGTGTGGCTCTAAGAAGGCAAGCCAACGGTTCTATATCGCTATAGCAAATAAGAGAGGTGACAGTGGGCAGCCCTGCCTTGTCCCCCTTTCTAGTGCGAGCGCTGGAGAAATCCCAACATTTACTCTAATCCTAGCTCTAGGTTGGTTATAGAGCAGTTGCACCCATCTTATGAAACCCGGGCCGGATCCTATTTTAGACAAAACTGCCCAAAGGTAATCCCACTCGACGCCATCAAAATCATTGGCAGCATCGAGTGAGATCACAGCCCTCCATCCTCCCCATCCAACTGGAGATTCAGGAACAGGCGTCTAAGATTTAAGGATGTGGATTTTTCAGGCATGAAGCCAGATTGGTCTTCATAAATAATAGTACTGATAACTTTAATAATCTTAGCTAGAACCTGCTTGGCCAATACTTTTACGTCTGCCGTTAACAGTGAAAAAGGTCAATAAGAGTCTACCTGTGTAGGATCCTTGCCTGGTTTTGGAAGCCCTACCACAATCGCCTCTCTCATCGAACTAGGTAAAATACCTGCCCGATATGAGTCTATAAAAATATTAAGTAGGTGCGGGAGAAGAAGATCCCGGTGCTTCTTTAGGAAAAGATCTCAGCGCCAGCTCAAGCTCCTCCAGCCGGATATCTCCATCTAACATCTACTTATTCTCTACAGATAAAGTGGGCAAGGAAATGTCCATCAGATACCTCTCTCTATCTGTCAGACTGACTGTAAGTCTAGACTGATAGACGTCCTTAAAGTGAGCATGGAATACCCCCAGTAATTTAGGTTCCCATGTACATCCCTAATAGAGGTTACACAGGAGGGACCAGATTGTGCTTCAATAACCACGGCTAATAAATGACTAGCACTCTCACCTTCCATAAAGTAACTCCGGGTCCTAAAAAAACGTTTATCCCTGGCCTTTTCTATTAGATGTTCCTTCAACAGCCCTGGTTTTGGTATATATTTGGATTCTGTGGCCAATACTCTATTAGATAACTCCACAGAGTGAGCCCTCCTTTTGGTCTTGTGGGCGCTAATGCTTTTCATATAGACACCTCTTATATATGCCTTCATTGCATCCCATACTATTGGTCTAGTGGCAGTTCCAATGTTGGAATTAAAAAAATCCCCCAGTGCATTAGGAATGGTAACACCAATATCTACGAGCTGAAGCCAAAATGGATTCAAATGCCAAATAGGTCTTGAATTTTGCCCCAAGTTTCCTAACTTTAATTGCGTCAGGATAGGAGAGTGGTCAGATACACTTCGGGGAAGGTAAAAGATCTCTTGGACAAGTTCCAATAAGGACAGGGAACCCAGCACCAGGTCAATTCTGGACAGGGAATTATGTGAAGAAGAGTAGCAAGAATATTGCCTGTCTTCCTGATGCTTGGCCCTCCAGAGATCACACATATCCACCTCTGATATCAATCTAGCCAATGCTGAGGGTGAGGGGCCTAGTACATCAGCATTTGGAGTGAACTTGTCCAAAGACTTGTCCATGTGCATATTAAAGTCTCCCACCATTAGTACAGAGACACCAGGAAGCCTGGCCGTGAACATTAGTATTTTTGAGAACCTCGCTGGAGTACGGTGGGGGAATGTATACTGCCACCAATCTTCCATTATTGTCAAGCACGTGTCTCTAGCTTCAAAGAGAATAGATCTATGTATTAGAATACTAACACCACGCGCATGAGTACAATAAGTAGAATGAAATGCATGCGCCATCCATGCTCTGTGTATCAGATGAGTTTTGTCAGCTGTAAGATGCGTTCAGATAGGCAAAGAATTGCCGGTTGGAATGTTGGCAGAGCATGGATGATCGCATGATGTTTCGAAGTCTAGCCCATTCCCCTCACATTCTAGGCAATGATAATAAGGGTACCCATTATCAAACCAAATCCAGAAAAGTAGACGCCTGCTCACCCCCGTTGGACCACCATATGACCCAATAGTAAGCATATACTCTGTCTCAACTTTGGTGGTGGTGGGTGGAATTGTACACGATGAGACGGCTCAATAGCAAAAAGCGGAGATAGTTTATCTCTCCCAATTTTGTCAGCAAGCGATTTCTCAAAGAACGACACATCCTCCACTCCTTCTGTATGTTTAGGCACACCAATTATTCGGACATTGTTGCGCCGTAACCTGTTTTCAAGGTCATCTGATTTAGAAATGAGGAATGTGACATTATATATTACACGCTGTAGATCCCTTTTTACTGATGGCATTTGATCCTCCATAGCACTGACACGGCCCTCCACACGCTCCTTTACTTGTCTCATATCTTGTCGTATGAGCAGAATGTCCTCTTTGAGGCCCCCCATCTGAGTGTTTAATGCGGTGAGTGCCACGTTACTCTGCACCACGGCTGCATACACATCTTTAATGGTGGGCTCTGCCTCCAGAATTGTCCCTCAGTCCTGCGCTGCACTAACCTCCCTCTCCACCTCTGACACCAGACCAGGAGCACTGGTTCCAGATGTGCCCAGGGAGTCCACCTCTTTAACAGCCTCCAGCTCCGGTGTGTTTGCTGGTGGAGTCGAAGAGCGGGCGAACTTCTCCAGCTGCGCCGCTACATCTGAAAGTTTTGCAGCGTGTGCGGCGCCAATTTGTTTAATCGGAGTAGCAGAGCCACACTCCTTTCCATTCTTCTCCTTGGTCCTCTGGCCATGGGCGTAGCTAAAGGCTCATGGGCCCTGGTCCAAGTGTTCAGCTTGGGACCCCCCTTCCTTCAGTGTTTTGTGGCTAGGGAAGCACATAGCCTTCATGCTACCTGTGGCAAAAAATTGAGACAGTAGACCCCCCCCCAACCCTCCCATGCCAAATTCTTGACCTAACCCCTTCCCTCCAGCCAGAGCTATAACTTGACCAGCATGCACTTTCTATAATACTGGTGTCTTCTTATGTGGCACAAGGGTCTTTGGGCCCGGTAGCGACTGCTACCTCTGCACCCCCTATAGCCACACCCCTGTGCGGGTTATGTCACCGCGAAAAGATGGCGAATCACAGGGGGAACACGTCCACTCGCCGGTAGCGCAGGTTGCTTGCTACTGCAGCAATTAATTAGGATGCAGGAGATTTAGCCGGGAGCTCTGAGCCGCACGTCCGCTCACATACCCGATATGCCCCCCACCATGAGAAGTCGTTTAGACCTTTACAATCACTCTAATGTCACTGAAGCTATTCCCACACATCATCCTAGTGATTACTGTTGCTTTCATATGAATCAATGGCACGTGGTTCCTGTCTTGCAGCTTGTGTACAGCGAGTAAAGAAATATTTCATCAAAAAGTTGGGAGAAGATTGGATATTCCTTGTACTTCTTGGTCTGGTCATGGCATTGGTGAGCTGGAGCATGGACTACGCCAGTGCAAAGAGTATACAGGGTAACGCTGGTTATGTAAATTACTGTCTCTTATTAATGGCAAGATGTGTCTTCCATTTCTGATGGACACTGCGTAGAAATGTTACTATAATTATTGTTTGTTACATGATCCGCTTGCAGTACCATTTTTCACCACTGCCCCAATAAGCCTTTTAATTCCATAGAGAGCAATGCAACAGCGCCACCAACTATACAATCTAATGGGTTTTCCATGATGTATAACATTCATGGCCTATCCTCGGTATGATCAATGAGCATCCTATTGTCTGGACCTACCCTGATTAACAGAGTGAAGGGATATTTGGGTGCAGCATGGTACAGCCCCATTGCGATGATGAGAACTGTAATGAAAGAGCTGCTACCCCTTCCTTATGCTGAATGCTGGGGGTAAGCATAAGGATAGCCTATCAATGTCATCATGGAAAACCCCTTTAAATGCACACTATTGCTTAATCCTGACACCCAATTAAGTTTCAATTAAGGTCAAAATAATTTCCAGCCACTAACATATTTTAACTTTTCTGGTCTCTGTCTGATCCCCTGGACATCTGCTCCTTCTCCTGGCAAATCTGTGTTCATTGGGTGGGCATAGAGCTCTGCGATGCTCTGCAGACTACATTTCTTATAACTCTTCTGTCTGCAGAGCATTCTCCTGCCAGTTAATATTAGAGATGAGTGAAGCGCATTTTTTTGCTAAGTAGCGGGCGCAATTCATTGTACCTCTCAGATGCCGCGTTCATACATGATCGCGGCATCTAAGAGTAAAAAGAGTGTGAAATTAGCAGAAAAAAAATTTGAATCATACTTACCGCATCCATTTGCTCAGGATGGGCCGGCCACCGCCATCTTGCTTGAAGATCTGGCACAAAATTCGAGCGGCCCTAGATGACGTCATCACGCCGGCCAGCGTGGTGATGTCATACATCACCGCTCATGGGATTTCGGCCGAGTTAAATCAATTAAGCTCTAGTTACTATCTTACTGCAGGGTGTTGGACACCCCTTCCCCCGAGTGCTCACGATGTTACCCTTTTTCCAGTCTATTTCTGGGTTCCCACACCTTCCCTCTAATTTCCTTCACTGAGTGGCACAGCTTTTCTGATAAAGTGCATTCACGGAGGTGGGAAGTCGGCCACTGACAGAACCCATGGTCGACATCTATACAAGTGTGACCATCGATATAGGGGCACCCCATGGTAAGGTACAAGGGCAGAGGACAGACACAACATGGACTGTATGTGGATAATTCTGCATTTGAATTCATTAATTGACTTTGTGTTTGTGGGCAGAACCTCATGGGCGTGTCCCTGTAAGTGTCATAGTAAGCCTGCTGCCCCGTAATGTTTCACCACACACCCGGTTTCTCTGTTTTTCTTTTTTGCAGCATATAAGTGGATGTATAAAGAAGCTTCTGACAATGTCTGGTACCAATATTTGGCCTGGGTGTCCTACCCTGTTATCCTTATACTATTTGCTGCAGTGTTTTGCCACTTAGTAGCTCCACAAGCCATAGGTAAGTAGGCTTCACTACTGACCTTCATAGGCCATTGGCCCTAGACGTATTATTTTGTGCACTTATCGTGGCTTCTTTTGCATCAGCACATCACCTGGAAGGTCTCCTAGTTCTTCAATATTGGTTCCATATTAGATTTTGTCTAGTAGAGCTTCCTGAAAATTCTTGATGGGTCAGCTTTAAGGAGCGTCGTGGTCAGGGTAACCAGACACCATGTCAGCTGCCTCTGGACACTGCATTTATCATTAAACTCTATCATGGTGTGAGTCACTTATCCTGTATGGTCATCCACCGAGACCATAAATCACGTGTCCCTACATGACCTTCTATCCACACCCTGCATCTAATACATACAAACATCATTAAAGGGAACCTGTCATGTGTCTGATCTGCAGGCAGCATGTTATTGAGCAGGAGGAGCTGAGCAGATCGATATAGGGTTTTACGGGGTAAGATTCAGGAGAACTTGTATTATAGCCTTTTAAGTCGCCACTCTTTTTTTTGGCTTAGGAGTCCAGTGGGCGGTTCTGCATGCAACAATAGCTGTCAGTCACTGATGGGACCGCCTACTGGACTCCAAACCATAGAATGAGCTGGAATTTAAATGAATAAGGAGATATTGACTCTTTTCCCACTAAACTATATATTAATCTGCTCAGCTCCTCTTGCTCTATAACATGCTGAGGTCTCCTGATCTACTGATTTCGGAGGATGGCCGTGTCCAGGAATATCCTACGTGTTTCCAAGAATATTCTATTCGGTGGGATGCATGGACTGAGCTGCAGTACCAGGCACAGCCGCTTGTATGGACGAAACACATTGCCTGTGCAAACAACTTAAGGGAAGGGTGTGGACCCTTAAATCTACTAATCAGCAGGGGAACTTTCTGTCCAACCTGTAACAGTAAACATTGTAAGGACTGGCTATCAATGTAATAGTCCCAGAGAACCCAACTTACCACCTTCATACATATTTACAGGGTAGTATTTGAAAGATCCTGTTATACATATCCTGACAACACTGAGGGGTGTGACCAGTACTGGAAAGTAGAGAAGCTAAGGCCGTCCCTCGGTGCTCTGAAGCCCTCATTTGCATTAAGGGTTCCTGCTCCTGTGGTATCCTTATACCAGTGACAGTTGTTAACCTGCCGCTCCTGATAGAAGCCTTCCTCAGTCACTCCCAGAAAGGAGTAAGGAACAGAAGTTTCAGGATCCTTAAGCGGTCCAAAACCATTGTTTTTGGTGGACTGTGTATAGAAGTCTACTGGCTCCTTCCAATGGCAGATGCACTGGGAAAGAAGATTTGAGCCTGTGGGATTTTATGATGACCCAATCCATTGTTCCCTGGGTAGATAATCAGATGCCTGAGTTGTTGACAGTTATCTTTTTTCCCTCTCCGATTGAAATAAAAATCATGAATGCATGGCCAAGCCCAGCATGGATGGAACTGGAACTGTTGAGGACTTCCCTAGAAGGATCATTAGCATAGTTACTCTGTTCAGCTCATTAAAGTCCCTATTTTTACCAACTTTTTATTTATTGTGATTATATATGAATTTAGGACCCACCAGTTCTGAGAACAAACTAGCCCTAATCCCAACAAGCAAAAGAAGAATCTCCATTCTACATGATTTTTGCAACAAAAAAATAAAAATTCACCAACCACTTGATGAACAGATTCATCAATTAATTCATTTTTTCTCCCTCTCTCTTTTGTGCATACATTAGCATTGCAATGACAGACTGGATAAAAGTTCTAATATGTAAGTATCAGTGGAAATGAGACCCAACCGAAAAATAAAAACTCCACCAAATAAACAGAAAGCCCTGAAAAAGTTTAAATACAAGAGTTACCGCTTGCAAATTTTATCTGTGGCTGTAGCTGTAGGTGTTTAAAAAAAAAAAGGAAGAAAATAATATAAAAAAAATGTTTTAAAGTTAAATTCCATGTAGGCCTCCAGGAAGGTAACAACATCTCACAACTTCATGTTATTGATTTTTTTAGGTTCTGGCATCCCAGAGCTAAAAGTTATTCTCCGAGGTGTCGTACTGAAAGAATACTTGACTCTCAAAGCCTTCATTGCCAAAGTGATTGGGCTGACGGCCTCCTTGGGGAGTGGGATGCCTCTAGGAAAAGAGGTAAGATGTAGCCATGGGTGTAGTTATATAGCAAGTCAAATCATCAGAAGAAAAATTTGTAAGCAATGTGGTTTAAAAAATGTTACATTGATAAAGCCACAAATTAGATTTCATACTGGAAATCCATCTAAAATATCTTCAGTCACATAGACATCTCAGAAGAAGACAGTGAAGAGAATCTGTGAACTTCAATCTCCAACAATTTCTAAATGAAGGGGCCATGTACCTCTATAGAGCCATTTTTATCTTTATATTCAAAAACTTCCCTGGGGGCGGCCATATTGAAGACACACTTTTGTCCTGTCTGTATAGATAGTACAGCAGGGTGTGTACTTTATGAGAGCTGTAATGAATGGAAGTCACTTGATAGAAAAATGTCATAGATTATTACACCCTCCGGGAAGTGATGGGATACAGCCCCTACTCCAGAAACCAGGGACTGACAGGACCAGGAACTGTATTACAGAGCTGTCATTAAGTATTCTTTCCTTAATTCATAATGAGATGACTCTGCTCATTCTGTCCTAATCTACACAGCATAGCTGACAAGTGAGTTTTTTTATGTGAATAGTCAGGTAAAAATTAAAAACCTAGTTTTGTAAGTATATATATTTATTGATATTTCATTTTTTTATGATTCTTCCCTTTAACTTGGGATTTTGTGACGTAATGTGTGAGGAAATGTTAACATGAAAACAGTCGGTGTCCAAAACAAACATTCAGCAGAAGCTCTTGCTCTGGATTCGGCTTCTTAATTATCTCTATCTATAAATAATACTCTGGGCAGGAGCTCAGTTATTTGATAAGTTGTGATGGGATTGATAGATGAGCAGGCCGGGCTCGGGAGGGTGTCCCTATCAACGGGCACACTCAGTGAAATTCTAATCTGCAAAAACTGAGCATCAGCTGCCGCCTGTTTTGTAATGACTGGGTGACATGGAACAAAGGAGATCAATGCAGTAGATAAAATGTTCAAATGATTTCACCTCCCTCCCCCAACCTCAAACCATAATGCCCTCCTTCGTCAGCCATTCCATTATGCCCCCTCTATGATGTCTCCTCCACCAGCCCAAACCATCGATGCTCCCTCTACCATCCAAAAACCATGATGCCAACTCCACCATCCCCTAACCATGATGTTCCCTCCATCAGCCCCGAACCTTAATTCCCCCTCCACCAGTCCCAAACCACGATGTTCCCTCCACTATCCTAAACCATGATGACCCCTCCACCAGCACCAAACCATGATGCTCGCTTCACCATCCCAAACCATGATTTCACCTCCATCATTCCCCCCTCTCCACCATTCCCAGACCATGATGTCCCTTCACCAGCTTCAAAACATGGCATCACCTCAATCAACACCACACCATGGTGCTCCTTCCACCATTTTCAAGTCATGTTGCTCCCTCCACCAGCCTCAAACCATGTTGCTCTCTCTACCAGCCCCAAACCACAATGTTTTCGTCACCATCCCAAACCACAATGTCTCCTCCACTAGCCCCAAACCATGATGCTCCCTCCACCAGCCTCAAACCATGATCCCTCCACCATCACACACACCATGATGTCCTCTCCACCAGTTATAAACCATGATGATCCCTCCACCATGCTCAAAGTGAGCAGGTTTTAGTGTTGGTGTGCAATGTTCATGAGCTGGTACAACTGTTTGTGGCTCATTAGTGTAGTTAGATTGCGTTTATCTATAATTGTATTCTACATAACAATCAGATCAGATTTGGTGAGTAATCAGTGCGAAAAATAAATCCAGGTACTTCCAAAGGGGTTGCTTACTTTTTCTTGCAACTATATATTCCAGTGGAGTTGGGAAACAAGCCGCTTCAAGACACTTCTGGCAGTGGTTCATTTCTCTGCAGAACAAATTTATAACATGTTAAAATGTATCAAGCCGATCCCCATTTTCCCCATCATCTGCCTCCAGGGGACAGTTGGGAAGCTCCCATACACATTACCCTATTAGCTTTAGTACCTTTCTATCTCCAGGTGTCTCAGAGCTTGTACAATAGATAACCATGGGCACCCATCTGTTCCTGTCTTTTGGACACTACTGGAGTCATTCTAAGAATGTTGGCGTTTATACCCCTGTTCTTGTGTTTCAGGGTCCATTTGTGCACATTGCAAGTATCTGTGCGGCCGTCCTAAGCAAATTCATGTCCGTGTTTTGTGGAGTCTATGAGGTAAGGAGCTGAAGTTAACTAAGTTGTATTTTACGCTAGCCTCTTGTTTGCCCTCCCTGTGACTGGCTTATTGCCCCCTTGGCTGGTAATGGACTCCAACTGCCTTGGCTTTGACTTGCCGGGAGAATGTTTAGAATGGGTTTAGCCGGGACTAATCTTGTAATGCATAGTAAATATATATATAATATATAGCCAAGGTTACTAGGTATAATACTTACTGTAATTTTACTACAGTCATCCATTGCGTTTCCATTCTTGCTCGTTATCATGTCATTTTCATATTTAAAACACCCTTTTTTAGACTAGCCCCACTCATGGAAATTAGGTTTTAGGATTTAATTTAGGTTCAGATTAAATGGTTTGTCTGGGTCATAGAAAAGCCTCACCTCACCAATTCCCCCCAACTTCCTTTCCCAGTTCCCTGATGTTCTATACTTCCTTGTGTCTCTCAATAAGTGGAAAAAGATTGGTCAGCCAGTCATTGGCCACATTTGTGACCTGCCTCTGCCAATCTGGTGGGGGACCGGAAACAGCTAAAGCTTTTTAAAATAATTTTCATCAACTGGACCTCCCCTTTAAGCTGGCCATACACTTTATCTTGCTGATGGCCAAGTGCTCATTAAGCTGTTTATTCCTCCAACTACCCCATACACATATATGCTGGGCACTGTTAAGCATTTCAATGTTCCTAATGGAGAGAGGGTAATATGTGGAGCAAGGGATCGTCATATTGACGCCCTATACACATTAGACAGTCAGACATCCCATTGTATTGGGTGGAATCAGTCTACGTCTCTTTCTCCTATGTGGCCAACACTGCTGAAGATTAATATCAGTCTATGGTGCCATTCTATACCCTTCCATGCCTCTATTTCATACAGAGGAATACAGAGGTTCTTCTAAGTTCAGATTCATACCATATGTAACCCAAAAGAAAAAGATCTCAGCACACTACACCAGGTGCTAAATTACCGGGGTGCTGCCTGGGGAGAATACCTCCACCATGTCTGATAGAGGCACTGTTTGGCTGCCCATGGTGTACCAATGGTTCTATAGCAAGGAGGTGTTAGGATTCTATGTGCCACTCTGTGGAAACTGTGACCAAGGGACCTAAGGGAGATATTTGAGCAGATATTGGCAAGAGTTATTAAGACTATACATTTATTACTTTTCGAGACTAAAAAGTGGCAAAATATTTAAATAAAAAAAAACTGTAAACAATTTTTAAGCTTAGGAGAAACAGCTGCCTTATAGAAGATTGGAAACTGCCAATGCATATATGATCCCTTCTTCAGCTCCTGGAGAATAAGGGTCCTCGTTTTCATCATCCAAGGTGGTACCAACCATCAGACTTCTGGTCCCATGGTGATGGGGCAACTGTCAATGCGAGGTCCCATCCTTTTAGTGAGCAATGGGGTTGCATTGTTCATGTCTCAGAAGATCCACATGTTGGAACGATTGATATATACACATATTACAGAGACAATAGAAATTCTAGTTATTGTGAAATATGTCAACTATTGTATGAAGACAACATGTAATAATTATTTCTATGAACTGTTGCATACATTCACATATATATACTGTAACACCCTTACTCAGGACCCCTACCGAAGTCTGGATCTTTTGGCTGCTGCCTGTGCTGTGGGGGTTGGATGTTGCTTTGGTGCACCACTTGGAGGCAAGTGCTGCCTATAAATGTTAACTCCAGTTTACCAGCATCTATGATGGCTTTCTTGACTTCTGGCCTTTGTTCCCCCCTCACCACTTCCTATGTGTTCTGTCAACCTGAGGTGACTACATGAGGAACACAATGTCATGATGTTGTAGTCTCATTCAACCAGTCAGTAGGGTTCCAGAGAGGGTAGCCCAAGTGATGGGATAGCCCAACAGTTAGAGAAAATTGGCAGAAACCATGTTGCCTTCCACTCAACTCTGTCCACAATCAAGCACGTTCCACTACATTTGGCTCATCAGAAAGTCTTGATTGCTGACAGATCTTGTCCTGGGTTTTAATGTTTGGGTCAAGGAACTGGAATTGATATTAAAGATTAGGTCAATAGGCATCACAAAAAAGAGAAATCACAGAAAAGAGGCTTTTTACGGTCAAATCCATAAATATGACCTCTTCCCTGGCCAATGATTTCATAATATATTAATAAGGTGTCTATTCCCTTCAAACAGCTATGCCTCCTGACTTCATTAACATGCATGGCTAGCTTGGCCAGGCATGTATGCATTTGCAATGTGAAGAGGGGAATAAGCTGATACCACAACCCCTGTGGTGGTGAGTTATCTCCAACATACCCAGTTCTTCTTTCTCCGAATATTTGTTACTGGGGCATAGCTGATATATCCCCATACACATGAGATAGTCAGCTTGTCCCACCCAAATTGTCAGGCTTGACCAACTTTCATCTAATGTATAGGAGTACCTTTCACGTAAATCAGGTTTCAGTTTGAGTAACCAAAAAGTTGCACCTCATGAAGATCCCTCCAGAGTGACATTGACTTCATCTTAATCTAATGATCCTTGTATTCCTCGCTCAGTACTGCTCCATGCATCTTGCCTGTGTCATATCCAAATCTCCTTGCATGCTGTTGTGTTTGGTTTCCACCAAAGTGCTTTTACCATTTCCCGAGTTGGAAGGAATCAAGTCTGGCTCATTTGGATTCGATACAGTATCTTCTCCAGCCTCGGGAAAAGGATTCAGCAGCATGCACATATCAATCTGTGATAATCAGGGATGTCGTGAGATCTTTTCTGATTTTATCTTCTTTTTTTCCTCTTTTTGTGGTCTGTGTCTCATTTGTACTCTTATGTTATTTCTTCCCCCCTTTTTCCTATCTTTGGTTTCATTTTTGTCTATTTCATGTCCCCATTGACCACTTTGGTCATGTCATTGTCCTGATTTCCACCTTGACAATTACTGGTCTTACTGTATCCACCACCACATCTCATCTATTTGTGATCTTCCATATCTTGGTGATCTTGTGTTCTCCTGGTTGTGTCCTGTGGTCACTCATGACTTATCAGTAGCAGGCGTATTATTACACTGACGTACTCACTGTGGGATGCGCTGTTGGTGTTGGCTGTTGCTTTGGAACCCCATTAGGAGGCAAGTCCTGTTCTTCTATGTTGAGTGAATTGGTTGACGTACATTATGTTCATACATTTTTAAGACATGGCGTAGAGACCTACAGGAGTGACAGCGTACATTTCTTGTGCCCTACTCTACTTAAATATTCTGTGATGGAATTTGGAGACTGTCCCTCTTTGACAAATTAGCATCCTTGGAATTTTCCAAGTTAGTTTTGTCTTGTCTAATCTATGTGAGACAGGTCATTGCGATAAGTCAAAAGTTTTCATCATTGGGGGGCTGGGTTCTGACCCTTACCAATGATTTTAACAAAAGGAGTCAAACTGGTCAGCTGAATGTCCTTTGCCAGTTCCCCTGGGCATGGCATACAAAGCTGTGTATGAACTCATAGAAAGTCTATGGTATGCTCGATGCTAACCCTACTTTGTGCAGGAAAGTAGAGAAGGGCACATGGTTCAACTGACTGCTTCAGCCCCTTTTGGTCTCAACCAATCAGACCTTTTAAGAAACCTTTTGATAGCATGAAGCTTGGTTGTTGGGTTAGTCTGAACCTTTTGGAGAGCCATCTTCATATTCAACAAATATAACTATGAATGAGTGAGCGTGTGAGTGAGATGTCCATTGCTTTGTCCTGTCTGATGTTCTGCTACATGTGATCATGTGTCATGGTGTTCCCTTGTTGCTGTGATTTGCTGTATAGGTGTCTTGTTCAGCATTGAGGTCACATCCTCCTACTTTGCGGTGAGGAACTATTGGCGTGGTTTCTTTGCAGCAACTTTCAGTGCCTTCATCTTCCGGGTCCTTGCTGTGTGGAACAAGGATGCAGGTTGGTTGAAGAACATTACTAGCTCAAACATTGCATAAATATAGACAGTAAATATTCTGTAACTTGAAGGGTATATGCACTTTTGCAACCGGTTGTATAGCTCCATTAAGGATTATCTTCAGTTGTATGCGGACACTTTGCTGAGAAGCTGTTTACCCAGATCATCAGATTGTCTTGTCCTGGCTCCAATAAAGGAACTTTACAAATAGCCTTGCTTTTTTTCAGTCTTATTAATTTCTGTATACAGCTCCTATGCAGACCTATGAGTCTCCATGGTTACAGGCTGAAAACAAACCCTGACGTAGTCTGATCCTGCAGTCATATTCTCTCTTTCATCATCCCCTTCTTCTTGCTGACCTGCAGGTCTCTCAAGGAATTTGTAAACGTCGCTTGTCTCTTTCAGTCACCATTACGGCACTTTTCCGCACCAATTTCCGAATGGAGTTTCCCTTTGACCTCCAGGAGCTACCAGCATTTGCAGTAATTGGGTAAAGTTTTCTTCAAGCCCTTACAATTCAATTTTTGGGAAATTTTTAGATATTGTTGTTACTAAAATAATATTTTTGATGCGCAGAATCTGTTGCGGTTTCCTCGGGGCCTTTTTTGTGTACTTAAATCGACAGGTGGTGCTTGGGATCCGCAAGAACCAGATCTTGAGCAGTTTTCTGAGCCGTTAGTAAGTATACAATTAAATTCTGTAAAATCGCTTATATGCAAATGAATTTATTGCAAAGTCTTCCAATCTCCACTAATTTTTTATTACATAACCATACATGGCAGAAGCTACTCCTACAAATGATAATCCCCACCTTTCTATAGGTGTGGTCGGCTTAGCAGGCAGTTTTGTGTAGATACGGCTAGTTCTTCTTCTTTTTCCTCCTAAAACTGTTTCTGCCTTGAAGAGAAACCATATGCTGGTTAGATAATACTTAAAGTGTAACTGTCATATTGTTTTTTTATTTGCTAGTTAGAGCTAGGCATGTATACCTGCGTTAGTCTGTCAATGATTGTCAAAAGATCTTTCATTATTGTCCCCTGTCCCTTTCCACTGCTCCCTTAAAAGACAGTTGCTGTGGCTTGTCTGTCTCCGGCTAAGACAGGAAGACAGAGGGGCGGTCCTTCACACTGCATGAATGCATTAGGCTTCAGAGTGAGGAGGCGTGTCTTTCAGTAATCCAATCTGATTGGCTGGCAGGGAGCTGCTGGCTACAGCAAGTGTGTATGGGAAGTGAGGGAAAGCAGTTTTGGCTTCAGAGAACTGGCAGAGGAGCCTTCTTGAGAAGATCCTCATATTGTAAATGTTTAAACAGCCGTAACTGAGGGGGAAAACTCAAGGAAAACAGTGGTATGTGAAGAAACTAAAGATTGCTTTATGCATAATGCTGCTGCAAAAGCAACATATGCTAAAATTGATTTTCTGATGAAAACATGACTTTAAATGATCCAAAATTTCAAAAAATAATTTCTGTTCTCATCTTTACTTTTGTCCCAAAGTCGTTTTATGTATCCGGCAGTAGTTACTTTCTGCATTGCAACGCTTACCTTCCCACAAGGATTTGGGCAGTTCATGGCTGGAGAGGTAAGCTTGTGTCATCATTAAGAAAGTGCCCAATACTGCTCCCAGTCAAGGCTGGCCTGGTGACCGCCTGGTCATTTAGTAGCAATGCAGAGGCTCGTCCATGGCATGGAGAGATTACTGACCTGTCTCTCTGATGACCTCATTTTATAGTCTGGTATAGTCTGCTATCTTTGATCCCACTTGTAGGAAACCATCAGAGAAATTTCAACTGTAGCTTCTTCTCCTACAGCTCAAAATGTTTCCTCAAGGAAGAAAACAGAGAACAGATATATTAATTCCTGCAGCTTCTGTGGTTTCAATAGGCCATCCATGAACATAAATATTTTCCCCTGAGCAAAGATATAAGCCTCTCATTTGGGTCCCTCTTTAAGGGGTTGACAGATTTTGAAAACCCATTTTAATAAACCCTATTGGGTCACTATGAATTAGTACATGGAGGTCCATCAGTTGGGAACCTTATCTAATAGCAGGACCTCTGGAGGACCTACTCTGTTGATTGCAATAGGAAGTATGTAATACCTCATTTTTCCTGTAGTGGTGCTGTAGGGAAATTGAGCGTTTGCTGCCAAGGTCCTTCACAGATTACAGCTGATCCAACATGGACAAACTTTTCATTAACTATAAAGCTACCTTCTAATACAGTATCCTACTGCATGTGATTAAGAAAAAGGGAGGAACATAGTTGCATGGGTTGGGTATATGTACAAAGAACCGTAGAAATAGTACATACATACAGAGCAAACAGGCAAACATATCATGGAAGGACCTTGGGTACCCAACGTATGGTCTATGTAGTCATATATCAGTATAATTATCTTTCGAAAGAGCTAGTCATCCCCTGCAATTGTCCATCTCTCTATCTACCTCCTGTCACAAGCTCTGTGTCTATGTCTCTGGCAGGCTGTCTTGCTCATCTTCTCATTGTCTCTTTCTGTCTTGCCTGGATGGTCTCTTAGCTTATGCCCCGGGAAAGCATCACTGTGCTCTTCGATAACCAAACCTGGACCAAGCATGAGGGTAATACCTCAATACTGGGACGTTCCGCTGCCTTCATCCATCCCTCTGTTAGCGTGTTTGTCACTCTGCCTCTGTTCTTCATCATGAAGGTAAGGTCCAACTTCTGCGTCTTGTAGAAAATTGATTCCTCTGGAGATACGTCATTCTTCACATATAAACTCACACAGTTTGAAAGAGAATATTGGAAAAGCCATTCTTGGCTTGCATGGTTGTCAGTCACCATCTACATAACCCATCACAGTCTGTACCAGTCACTGGCTGTGAGCTAAGCCAATGCCAAGATCTACCCCCCCATTTTGCTCTTCAGAAATGGTTCATTTATAGTTTGGAACCTTATAATGGGATGCATGCTGAGAAGATACTACCAGGGTAGAACCATTCAGTTTTGAAATTTCATCTGGTTCCATTTAGAAATTTCATCTGGTTTCATCTGGTTCCATTTAGAAATTTCATCTGGTTCATGTTACTTACGGTTTCGATTGTTGGTTGTTGAAGGTCATATTCAAAGAAAATTCTAATATATTTGCTTATAATTCCAAGAATTCAATCATATCACAAAATCAGCTGTTGTCTATTGTATGACCCCATGTTATTCACCTGCAGTTTGTGATGCTACCCTTCATTGAAATTCCACCTAAAGAGTTAAATGCAGACACTACTCCTGAGTACCCAGCTCCTTCTGAAAAGTAACAGGAAGTGACGGGCTCTGTGTTCAATAAAAAAGGAAAACTGCAAAATGTTATGATTTTTTTAAATATAAATAAGGACAATAATAAAAAGTGAAAATATAAAAACAGCCCAAAAATTTATAAAAATAAATAAATCTGTTCACACAATAGGTGACTTCTCTGATATCTTATCATTGGTGGCTTTATCTGGGGTTGGGTTTTATTGACTGGGAGATCATGTAATCACTTGACATGGTTTATGATCTCAGTTTTTTTTATGGTTTGAATTTCCCTTTTTATTTGTGCCAATGACAAGCAAAGATCAAATCTGCAAAGCCTGATGTGTGAAGCTTTAGAGAGCGACAAAAGGATGTCTGACAAATTGACACCTCCTAAACATAATCTATATACCTGACTCCGAGGAGGAACAAACTTTTTCACACCAGTGATGACTAGACTTTTTGGCCTTCAGGTGTCATGAGGTAGATTTTTTAAGATTCTGGCTTCATGTGCACGAATATACTGGTGTCCATACTTTACACCACACTGATTGTGTCTTTTAGCCACTTTTTTTGCCTTGTTTGCTTGGGTTGTGCTGTGAAATTGGCATTATGCATCAAAATAGTGCCACATTTTGACCTCATAGTAAGGCAGCCAAAAGTTGGTGTAAAGTTAGACAAAGGTGTCTACTGATGCCCCCAGTTTATCTTTCAGCCTCAGCCTCAGAAATCGGACTTGTCTTTAGACTGTCAACACTAGTCAGGATTAGTAGATCTATCCCAGTATCTTCTCTGAAGGACAGATAGACTTATCTAGGACTGTCTTTAGTGATGAATCATTGATGGTGATAGTCTTTGCACCCAGAGCTTGCACCTCTGATCCTACCAAAATGACGAGCTACACAGGATTCAGCTATGTTCCCTACTTTATGGACTGGACCATGATATTTGGCCGCTGAGTGATTGCATTATTTGGGCACTTGGGTTACACCATAAGAGGAAAGACACCCATAATGCAGATATCACCATCCAACCTAAGGTCTGCCCTCACCTTGGCCAGGAATAGGACATTAACATCACTAAAAAGTAGTTTACACCTTAATTCAATTGGTTTTGGTCTCCCTTGAATACACTCAACCTCATGCTCGGGTCTTATACGTTGGACCGGGTACTGACACTGACTTTCTCGGCTCTTTTCTTTATATTTGTCCTCTCCTTTCTTCTTTCAGTTCCTGATGTCGGTCGTTGCTACCACGATGCCGATACCCTGCGGAGCCTTCATGCCAGTGTTCGTATTAGGTGAGTGTAAGATCTCAACAGCTTGTAGTCCACAGGGATGTGCACCGGGAATATCGGAGGTCTGGAGGATGATTTCAGTTTTTATATTTACACTCTATTTGTTTCCTTTATGTTACAGTACAATGATCTAAAGCAACATTGTATATTATCTTTCCCCAGGGGCTTCCTTTGGAAGAATTGTTGGAGAGCTGATGGCCTATCTCTTCCCCAATGGAATTCTCTTTGATGGGATTGTCTACAAGATATTACCGGGGGGATACGCTGTGATTGGTAACTATATCCTGACAGACTAGTAGTTAACCCTGCAGTGGAGCCATCTATATCTATCTATCTATCTATCTATCTATCTATCTATATATCTCTCATATCTATCCATCTGTAACATTTTCTGTCGGTGCAGTCGTGCAGCTATAAGCCATTTCTTCCTATGAGTATCTGGATGAATCACTTATGTCGTTCAGGGGCCATTTTTGTGCCAATACTTTATGCCAAACATAATAATCTCAGCTCTGAGAATCCTGCCCGGGGGAGCTGGCATTCCTAAGTAAGTTAATGGCGGTTTATTAGGCGCGGGATTCCCCCGGCTGCCGAGGACAGAAGTCACTGACAGAACTCTGCATTGTTATAGAGTGTCAGCTGCTCGCACACATCTACACGCGGGGACATGCACTGTGCCCGGCCCGGAGCCTGCAAGACCTGCTGTGATGGTGCAGACTGGGGCCAGACCTCCTTAAAGGGGAACAACATCCCAAACTCAAGTGCTAATAACAGTAATACACAATGTATGTTATTATCAGCGACAAACACTGTTTCCTTTTAAGACTGAGAAGTTGTCACAGCCCGGCCCCTGCTTAGCAGCGCTGAAGAAGAACTGGATTGAATTCTTGCCTGTAACATTGCATATATTATAATAATAGGGTCTCCTGACCTGTCATCATTCATTTCTGTCACATGGTCAGAACATCACACCGGTAGGTCGTCACACTGGCAGGTCGTCACACCGGTAGGTCGTCACACTGGCAGGTCGTCACACCTGTAGGTTGTCACACTGGCAGGTCGTCACACCGGTAGGTCGTCACACCGGTAGGTCGTCACACCGGCAGGTCGTCACACTGGTAGGTCGTCACACTGGTAGGTCATCACACTGGTAGGTCGTCGCACCGGTAGGTCGTCACACCGGTAGGTCGTCACACCGGTAGGTCGTCACACCGGTAGGTCGTCACACCGGCAGGTCGTCACACTGGTAGGTCGTCATACTGGTAGGTCGTCACACCGGTAGGTTGTCACACTGGCAGGTCATCACACTGGTAGGTCGTCATACTGGCAGGTCGTCACACCGGCAGGTCGTCACACTGGTAGGTCGTCACACCGGTAGGTCATCACACTGGTAGGTAGTCACAGTGGTAGGTCGTCGCACCGGTAGGTCGTCACACTGGCAGGTCGTCACACTGGTAGGTCGTCACACTGGTAGGTCATCACACCGGTAGGTCGTCACACTGGCAGGTCGTCACACCGGTAGGTCGTCACACTGGTAGGTCGTCACACCGGTAGGTCGTCACACTGGCAGGTCATCACACCGGTAGGTCGTCACACTGGCAGGTCGTCACACTGGTAGGTCGTCACACTGGTAGGTCGTCACACTGGTAGGTCATCACACCGGTAGGTCGTCACACTGGCAGGTCGTCACACCGGTAGGTCGTCACACTGGCAGGTCATCACACCGGTAGGTCGTCACACTGGCAGGTCATCACACCGGTAGGTCGTCACACTGGTAGGTAGTCACACTGGTAGGTCGTCACACCGGTAGGTCGTCGCACCGGTAGGTCGTCACACTGGCAGGTCATCACACCGGTAGGTCGTCACACTGGTAGGTAGTCACACTGGTAGGTCGTCACACCGGTAGGTCATCACACCGGTAGGTCGTCACACTGGCAGGTCATCACACCAAACGTCTTATATGAAGAGGCTCCGGTTCTTGCTTCCAGTATAGATTCCACCGCTCCCCTGAATTCTCATTGGATTACATAAACTTCTAATTACAGCCAAAGATATTTTAGGTCTTTTATTGGAAATCTTAAAGGCGCAGCATTAACAATTTAGGGTGTGAGACTCGGAAGTCAGAGATCTGAAGAGTCGTCTTATTTGTTGTACTGTGCATTGTTTACAGGTAGACCCCCCAGAAGAAAAACACCTCCACTCAATTTATAGACAAAATAAAGTTTATTAAATAGATCATAAAAGTAAAATCATGAATACCTACATAAGTATCAGTACAGCAGCAATGAATATACCAGAGACAGGGGCGTAACTACCATAGGGGCAGATCATGCAACTGCTATGGGGCCCAGGGCAAGAGGGGGCGCAGTTGGTATCATCTCCTCTTCTACTGGGGGTGAAAACTTGGTCAGGACTCTATCCTCTAAGGGAACAACTTTTAGCAAATGAAGTGACGTCCGTGGTAGGCAGTTTTCGGGGCCCGGCGATAGTCGCATGGCCAGATATTAATAGCCGGAAAGCGTCAGGGCACAAGCACTGGGCCAAAACGAGACCCGAGATGCCCAATCACGCAATAAATCACACAATCAATTCGGCCACAGTTTAAGATGGTTTTGCGTTCCAAAGTGGAACGCACCTCGGATGTCCGGCTACTATGGTCATGCGCACGTATACATTGTACAGTACATCATCAATCAAATCCTCAAATTATACAGTGTGCAAAGTGCAAAATGTTCTATTTAAACACAATTGACAGATAATAAAATAAGCCGGCAATAATAATTACAAAGTTATTACCAAAAAGACATAACAAAAATACAGCGCCATACTAATATCATAATTATAGCAAAATTTAGAGTGACCTGTGACATAATAAAAACTGCTCATAATACAATTAATCTAAATAATAAAAACATAATAGTAACAAACAAAATATCATTAAATATAATTAATGTATATTGTATATTACTATCATGTTTTTATGATTTATATGAATTCTTTGCTATAATTATGATATTAGTATGGCACTGTGTATTTTTGATGGGGCAGCGCCCTCTACGTCCTCTCTGGTACATTTATTGCTGCTGTACTGATACTTATGTAGGTATTCATGATTTTACTTTATGATCTATTTAATAAACTTTATTTTGTCTATAAATTGAGTGGAGGTGTTTTTCCATTGGGAGGGGGGGGGGGGGTCTTGGCGTATGCAGTTACACCTCTGCCATTTCGGGTTGGTTTGTATCCTGGTTCAGAATTAGGTGTAGATTATTTCTGGGTAGGTTGTACTGTGCATTATTTCTGGGTAGGTTGTACTGTGCATTATTTCTGGGTAGGTTGTACTGTGCATTATTTCTGGGTAGGTTGTACTGTGCATTGTTTCTGGGTAGGTTGTACTGTGCATTATTTCTGGGTAGGTTGTACTGTGCATTATTTCTGGGTAGGTTGTACTGTGTATTATTTCTCGGTAGGTTGTACTGTGCATTATTTCTGGGTAGGTTGTACTGTGCATTATTTCTGGGTAGGTTGTACTGTGCATTATTTCTGGGTAGGTTGTACTGTGCATTATTTCTGGGTAGGTTGTACTGTGCATTGTTTCTGGGTAGGTTGTACTGTGCATTATTTCTGGGTAGGTTGTACTGTGTATTATTTCTGGGTAGGTTGTACTGTGCATTATTTCTGGGTAGGTTGTACTGTGCATTATTTCTTGGTAGGTTGTACTGTGCATTGTTTCTGGGTAGGTTGTACTGTGCATTATTTCTGGGTAGGTTGTACTGTGCATTGTTTCTGGGTAGGTTGTACTGTGCATTGTTTCTGGGTAGGTTGTACTGTGCATTATTTCTCGGTAGGTTGTACTGTGCATTATTTCTCGGTAGGTTGTACTGTGCAATATTTCTGGGTAGGTTGTACTGTGCAATATTTCTGGGTAGGTTGTACTCTGCATTATTTCTCAGTAGGTTGTACTGTGCATTGTTTCTGGGTAGGTTGTACTGTGCATTGTTTCTGGGTAGGTTGTACTGTGCATTATTTCTCGGTAGGTTGTACTCTGCATTATTTCTCGTTAGGTTGTACTCTGCATTATTTCTCGTTAGGTTGTACTGTGCATTGTTTCTGGGTAGGTTGTACTGTGCAATATTTCTCGGTAGGTTGTACTCTGCATTATTTCTCAGTAGGTTGTACTGTGCATTATTTCTGGGTAGGTTGTACTGTGCATTGTTTCTGGGTAGGTTGTACTATGCATTATTTCTCAGTAGGTTGTACTGTGCATTATTTCTTGGTAGGTTGTACTGTGCATTGTTTCTGGGTAGGTTGTACTGTGCATTATTTCTTGGTAGGTTGTACTGTGCATTGTTTCTGGGTAGGTTGTACTGTGCATTGTTTCTGGGTAGGTTGTACTGTGCATTATTTCTCGGTAGGTTGTACTGTTGCATTATTTCTCGGTAGGTTGTACTGTGCATTATTTCTGGGTAGGTTGTACTGTGCATTGTTTCTCAGTAGGTTGTACTGTGCATTGTTTCTGGGTAGGTTGTACTGTGCATTGTTTCTCAGTAGGTTGTACTGTGCATTGTTTCTCGGTAGGTTGTACTGTGCATTGTTTCTCAGTAGGTTGTACTGTGCATTGTTTCTGGGTAGGTTGTACTGTGCATTATTTCTCAGTAGGTTGTACTGTGCATTATTTCTTGGTAGGTTGTACTGTGCATTGTTTCTGGGTAGGTTGTACTGTGCATTGTTTCTGGGTAGGTTGTACTGTGCATTGTTTCTGGGTAGGTTGTACTGTGCATTATTTCTCGGTAGGTTGTACTGTGCATTATTTCTCGGTAGGTTGTACTGTTGCATTATTTCTCGGTAGGTTGTACTGTGCATTATTTCTGGGTAGGTTGTACTGTGCATTGTTTCTCAGTAGGTTGTACTGTGCATTGTTTCTCAGTAGGTTGTACTGTGCATTGTTTCTGGGTAGGTTGTACTGTGCATTGTTTCTCAGTAGGTTGTACTGTGCATTGTTTCTCGGTAGGTTGTACTGTGCATTGTTTCTCAGTAGGTTGTACTGTGCATTGTTTCTGGGTAGGTTGTACTGTGCATTGTTTCTCAGTAGGTTGTACTGTGCATTGTTTCTCGGTAGGTTGTACTGTGCATTATTTCTCAGTAGGTTGTACTGTGCATTGTTTCTCAGTAGGTTGTACTGTGCATTGTTTCTCAGTAGGTTGTACTGTGCATTGTTTCTCAGTAGGTTGTACTGTGCATTGTTTCTCGGTAGGTTGTACTGTGCATTGTTTCTCAGTAGGTTGTACTGTGCATTGTTTCTGGGTAGGTTGTACTGTGCATTGTTTCTCAGTAGGTTGTACTGTGCATTGTTTCTCGGTAGGTTGTACTGTGCATTATTTCTCAGTAGGTTGTACTGTGCATTATTTCTCAGTAGGTTGTACTGTGCATTATTTCTGGGTAGGTTGTACTGTGCATTGTTTCTCAGTAGGTTGTACTGTGCATTGTTTCTCGGTAGGTTGTACTGTGCATTATTTCTCGGTAGGTTGTACTGTGCATTGTTTCTCGGTAGGTTGTACTGTGCATTATTTCTGGGTAGGTTGTACTGTGCATTGTTTCTGGGTAGGTTGTACTGTGCATTGTTTCTGGGTAGGTTGTACTGTGCATTGTTGGTGACGTTGTACCAGTATACTACAATGACAGAACTCCTGTGTAACTGGCTTTAGTAGAAATGCTCTTTTCCTGGTTTGCTGTGTTGAGTCTAATGTTTACAATGTCAGCAGCTGGATGTGGGCGGGGCCGCTGCGTGATTGACAGCTCTGCTGTCAGGTCCAGCTCTGCTGTCAGGTCCTGTTCTGCTGTCAGGTCCTGCTCTCCTGTCAGGTCCTGCTCTGCTGTCAGGTCCTGCTCTGCTGTCAGGTCCTGCTCTCCTGTCAGGTCCTGCTCTGCTGTCAGGTCCTGCTCTGCTGTCAGGTCCAGCTCTGCTGTCAGGTCCTGTTCTGCTGTCAGGTCCTGCTCTCCTGTCAGGTCCTGCTCTGCTGTCAGGTCCTGCTCTGCTGTCAGGTCCTGCTCTCCTGTCAGGTCCTGCTCTGCTGTCAGGTCCTGCTCTGCTGTCAGGTCCTGTTCTGCTGTCAGGTCCTGCTCTGCTGTCAGGTCCTGCTCTGCTGTCAGGTCCTGCTCTGCACAGTCCTGTGTTAGGAAATCCATGAATGATGCAGATAATATTCACATTTCCATAGAAAGTTCCTGATTGTCAGTGACACCCCCAGTATGTGGCACACTCCCGTCTTCACGCTGTCTTCTTTCTTGTCTCTTCCCCAGGTGCGGCTGCACTGACTGGCGCCGTTACGCACACGGTCTCCACTGCTGTCATCTGCTTTGAGTTGACAGGGCAGATCTCTCACATTCTCCCTATGCTCATCTCCGTCATCATGGCGAACGTGGTGGCTCAGAACCTCCAGCCAAGTCTTTACGATTCCATCATTCAGACCAAGAAATTGCCGTACTTACCCGACCTGTCCTCATCTCACGTCAGGTGGGGCTCAGCGTGTGAAATGTATATTAGGTGTATGGCGGTATATTATATGCATACATCACCTGTCTAGTAATACAGCTCAATATGTTACACTTTCCATCATGGATCCTGTATTATACTCCAGAGCTGCATTCATAATTCTGCAACCCAACACAGGGTTATGTGTCCCGCGTGGTCTGAACTAATTTGGGGCCCCTGTTAACTGCTGCTGGGGAACAAATTATGAAATTATGAACACGATGGGTAAATAAGTTATTACTGCCTTAAATTTGCACAGCGTGAAACCGATCGGCTGATAGATTTATGTTAGACGCATTTACCTTCCTTATATGTCTTCGTGGTTGGTGCATCTTAGAGCAATATTTTTCGCAAAAATTTTTGCGCGGTTTCTATGCAATTTGGTGCATTTAAGCTAATTATTACTAAGCCGTTTATGATATTTTTTGTCGCTTTTTTTTACATATAGTGCGCTCTAATACATGTGCATTTTGTGGGTTTTTCAAGCAGGGCAAAAAAATAATGGATGTTTGTGGCATAAAAATTCCAAAAATAAGCCCAAAAAATGACATAAAAACAGCCTGCAACCCAAGTCAAGCACATATTTGCACTGCGTTTCATCATCCTCATAGACACATAGCTAATGTCTAGACAGACAGTGTTTTTTTCCCCTAAAAAGGCATCAGAACTTGCTGGCGTTCTGTAAAATGCAGGAAAAAAGCTGTAAGCTATGTGTGAAACCAGCCTAAAGAACATAATAAATCTGGCGAAAGACGCTTTTTTTTTGGGTGCAAATTAAGACAGAATTCTGGTGGTTCGTAAATCTTCCCAATATGTTGTTTGCAGAACAGTCATTGGCAAGGCTGGGAAGGAAAAATACTGCCCAATAACAGTACCATATATTGCATGAAATCCTACAGTGCCAAATAATGACCACATAATATTGCCCTATAGTGCCAGTATAAATAACAGTATCGTATTGCCTGAAACCATATAGTGCGAGTTAATACCCACATAATACTACCCTATAGTGCCAGTGTAAATAACAGTACCATTACTGCCTGAAGCCATACAGCGCCAATAATATCCATATAATACTGCCCTATAGTACCAGTATAGATACCATTACCAGATATTGCCTGAAACCATACGGTGCCAAATAATAATGTCCATGTAATAATGCCCTATAGTGCCAGTATAAATAACAGTATAATAAGTTAATGCCCATATAATACTTCCCTGTAGTGCCAGTAAACATAACGATACCATTATTCCCTGAAACCATTCAGTGCCAAATAATATTCATATAATAGTGCCCTATAGTACCAGTATAAATAACAGTACCATTATTGCCTGAAACCATACAGCGCCAATAGTATCCATATAATACTGCCCTATAGTGCCAGTATAGATAATATTACCATATATTGCCTGAAACCATACAGTGCCAAATAATGTCCACATAATATAGCCATATAGTGGCAGTATATATAACAGTGCCATATGGTGAACACATAACGGCACCAAACAGTGGCAAATAAAGTACGCAGCTACTAAATACTGTAGTCTCACAGCAGATGTATGATTTGGGTTTAGACCATGTGGGTGCGGAGGCCCTAGGACAATTGCCCCTTTATTCTGTAATCCATCTCTGGTCCTAGTGCTCCTATAGTAGTGACAGCAGCAAGGCTATACTGCCCTCATATCAGTGACAACAAGGCAGCCCATAAAAGTGACATGGACCCCATAACATATAATGGGCATAGGGGCTCCTTAAGTGTCAGAATCCCACAAATCATTGCTAGCACCCCAACAAGCAAGGTACCCCATAGCAGTCCCCGGTGTCCTTGCACCACACAGCAAGGTCATCCTTCCGATGTGTAAAGCCTCCATACAGTTTGTATAACATCTGCCTTGTCTGATTTTCTAGAAAGTAGTTACTCTGCAGCTGCGTCTCAGAGGGGCCCGCGTCCAATAATTAGACGATTCCCAGGGGCTTCCGTGCCTGCTTGTAGGATTTATTTTATCTGTGTCTATAAATACTCACAGGATCTTCTGCCAGATATGCGATCATGTGAGGCAATGCTGTTGGGTTTGTCGACTTGCAAAAAACATAAAAAGACAGTAGTTTTTTCAAAATAACTTTTATTAAAGGGAATCTGTCAGCAGCTTTTGACCGTGCTAAACTGCTGATAGCAATAGAAAGGGTCTGGGGAGAGCAAGACAAATATATATTTTGTGGAGCGTTTATTATCAGGAGTAGTGAGAATAGGTTGTTTTATTTTGCCAGGTTCTGCTCCCGCAAAGGTTAGGTGCTGAGTAGGTTACGTACAAACATGATCTTTGTGGAAATTTTATTATCAGGAGTCGTGTAAATATGAAATTTTATTCTGCTATGTTTTGCTCTTGCAAGTTTCACTGTGGAGTGCTCCCTGCACTGAGCTGCTCCACAGCCCCTCCCCTCTGCTCTGAGTGACAGCTGTAGCATCCAACCAGGATACCTCTGCAGCTGTCACTCAGAGCAGAGGGGAGGGTCTGTGAATCGGCTTAGTGCAAAGAGCACTTCACAGGGAAGCTCCGCCTCCTGGGAACTTGCAAGAGCAAAACCTAGCAGAATAAAATTTCATATTCACACGACTCCTGATAAAATTTCCACAAAGGTCATGTTTGTACGTAACCTACGCCTAACCTGCCTCGTGCTGTCAGCAGTTAAGCATGGTAAAAATGGCAAAACTGCTGACAGACTCCCTTTAATATTAATGCTGTCAGCAGTTTAGCATGGTCAGAACTACGAATAAGTGGGCCCGTGAATGTTCAGGTTCGGTCGAACTTCAGGTCCAAGTTTGGGTTCGGGACCCAAACTTGACCCGAACTCGAACCCCATTGAAGTCAATGGAGACCTGAACTTTGGTGCACTAAAATGGCTGTAAAAGGACTAGAGGGCTGCAAAAGGAAGCAAAATGGGGGTAAGAGCAGGAGAGTTGCCCTGAAAACAAATGTGGCTAGGGAAATGAGTTAAAATAACATAGAATAGAAAATAATATATATCTTGAACCAGGAGGCATTGTCACGGCTGAGGATGGGGGAAACCCTCAGCCGTGCGATGCCAGGTGTTGTAGTGGCTACTCGGCCATGAGCACAGGATAGGGAGCAGGTCACCTCCTCAACGCATCCCTACCCTGACCCTAACTCCTAACCAGCATGGGCCGACCTTTAAGGTAGGAGGACCCATGCGCAGGAACCTCGGAGCCCTATCTTACCCTCCGCAGATCCCTGCGCTAGGAGCTGGGTAAGACGACCTACTCCTCCTTGGCACGGAGGAGCAGGAGTTTTAATGGCCAAGCTGTTGGGAAAAGGGGAACACTAACAGACTAATGGAAATGGCAGGCGAACTAAGTAGTTCCACCAACCTGCCATAGCCTTGCTGACTGGATCCCTCAAGAGACAGGAATCCAAAACCATTAGCTGCACCAAAACATAGAAAGCTCCCAACAGAACAACACACAACCTCACCAACATAAAGACATCAACAAGAACTATAATTTTTTGACCACAGGGGTGGCTCTCACAGGCAGGTCAAATACACAGGAGGCTGCTCCAGCTAGCAGGGCTGAAGCAACCTACTGAACCATGCAAAACACTCAGGCTTTATAGGCCAAGAAGCCACACCCCACAGTCAGACACACCCAGTGACATCACTCACACGCTGGGAAGGGAGTTA
Organism: Bufo gargarizans; assembly: GCF_014858855.1. Lineage (NCBI taxonomy): Eukaryota > Metazoa > Chordata > Amphibia > Anura > Bufonidae > Bufo > Bufo gargarizans. Next base: position 364,159,959 of record NC_058085.1, read on the forward strand.
ACCCTTCCAGCACCACAGAAGGGAAAGTCACAGACAGGGGAAGTGTCCAACAGATCACACTGTGGCTGTTGCCGCTGGCAACGACATGGGTGGCAGCCGTCCAGAAAGACAGCCCGAAGGCCGGGACACTGCCACCACATGTACAACATACCAGACGCTGCCACGGGCAGCCACAGTGAAAGGAAGATGTCCGTGCGCACCAATCAACAACAAGTGCACACCAGACATACAAACAAAGTGCATCCACACACGCACACAACTCCCCGGGAACCGCACACAAAGCTGTTGTCCGCGGCAACCGCACTGAGGCCAACTACATTATGCCTCAGCTGCGGTTGACACAATAACCACAACCGCGGGCAACTGTATGCGGCTCCCAAGGAGTCACGACCATAACTGTGGCCGTGACAGGCATAAGTCCAAGGGGAGTAGGAGGCGGTGGAGGAGGAGGAGGAGGTAGCCCACACTGTTTTTGTTAATTTAAAAAAAAAATATTTCCTTTATTTTTTTATTTATAAATTTGGGAAGACCCCAAAACATTGGGAAATAGAAAAGAGAATGCAAAGAGAAAGTGCGCTGCAGTATAACAGTGGCTGGGTGCGGCCGGTATACATGTCTATTCTGCACAAGGTACAGACAAGTCCCGAGGGATCCAAGCCTGGTTCATTTTAATGAACATGAGCTTGTCCACGTTGGCTGTGGACAGGCGGCTGCGCTTGTCTTTGATGACGCCTCCTGCCGTGCTAAACACACGTTCAGAGAGTACACTGGCTGCAGGGCAGGCCAGCACCTCCAAGGCATACAGGGCAAGCTCTGGCCATGTGGACAATTTGGAGATCCAGACGTTGAATGGGGCAGAACCATCAGTCAGTACATGTAGTCGTGTGCACAGGTACTGTTCCACCATGTTGTTCAAATGCTGCCTCCTGCTAACACGTTCCATATCAGCTGGTGGTGCTGGTTGTTGTGGCGAGGTGACACAGACTCTCCAGCATGTGCAAGGTGGAGGTTCCACCTTGTGGGCAGGTTGCATATGAGGCGGTGAGCGCGAAGGCAGAAGTTACGCTGCAGCGCAGACAGGCGAGCAGCAGCAGGGTGAGAACTCCAAAAGCGCGCACAGACGGCCCGCACTTTATGCAGCAGCTTTGACATATCAGGGTAATTTTTCAGGAACCTCTGCACCACCAATTCAGCACATGCGCCAGGCAAGGGATGTGCGTCAAACCGGCTAGTCCCAGAGCTACTACGAGATTTCGCCCATTATCACACAACACTAGGCCGGGTTTGAGGCTGACTGGCACCAAACACTCATCGGTCTGTTGTTTAAGGCCCGTCCACATCTCCTGCGCGGTGTGGGGTTTTTCCCCCAAACAGATGAGTTTCAAAACTGCCTGCTGTCGTTTACCCCTGGCTGTGCTGAAGTTAGTGGTGAAGGTGTTACACTGACCAGATGAGGAGCTGGTGGAGGATGAGGAAGCAACAGGAGGCAAACTGAAGCACCCTGCAATCCTCAGTGGTGGAAGGACATGCACCAAACTGCTATCCGCCTCAGGCCCAGCCGCCACTGCATTTACCCAGTGTGCTGTTATGGAGATATAAGGTCCCTGACCATGCTTACTGGTCCACGTATCTGTAGTGAGGTGCACCTTCCCACAGATGGCGTTGCACAGTGCACACCTGATTTTGCCCCCTTCTTGGTTGTGCAGGGAAGGGATGGCTCGCCTTGAGAAGTAGTGGCGGCTGTGCACGATGTACTGTGGGACAGCCACCGCCATAAGGCCTTTAAAACTATCTGTCTACACCAGACGGAATGACAGCATTTCAAAGGCCAGGAATTTTGAAATTCCAGGGATCGATGGTGGGTAGGGGGGTACTTCCTCTTTCTCTCCAGTGTTTGGGGGATGGACACTTCCATGGGACATTGTGGAGATGCTTGGTGACCCAGGTGTTGGTGTTGCTGCCACATCCTCTGTTTGAGGGGGGCAGGTGGCACTGTCACTCCAGAGGGGGAGGAAGAGGCCAAGACTGCAGCAGAAGAGGAAGCAGGAGGAGCCAGAGACCTTTCTTGGTTTTTGAGTTGTCTACTCCACTGCAGCTCGTGCCTTGCACTTAGATGCCTGGTCATGCAGGTTGTGCTCAGGTAGAGAACCTTTATGCCTCGCTTCAGGCTCTGATGGCACAGCGTGCAAACCACTCGTGTCTTGTCGTCAGCACATTGTCTGAAGAACTGCCACGCCAGGGAACTCCTTGGAGCTGGCGTTGGTGTGCTCAGTCCCTGGGTGCGGTGGGCAGTAGCAGGCGTACTGTCTAGGGGACGGCGCTCTGCTTTTGCACCCTGCTCCCTCTTTTGCTGTGTGGCTGGCGCTGTGTGACCACCGCCTCTTCCTCCGAACTACACAGGTCACTCGCATGACCTTGATTCCATGAGGGGTCTAGGACCTCATCGTCTTCCACCCAGTCTTAACCCCTGCCCTCCTTGTCGGTCTGCACACTGCAGAAAGCCGCAGCAGTTGGGACCTGTGTTTCGTCATCATCCGAGACGTGCTGCGATGGTCCTCCCATGTCCACATCCTGAAAGATAAGTGGTTGGGGCAGGGCTAGGTGGATGGCCCTGGGAAACCCTGCTAACAGAGTCATCAAAAAGCAGAAGAGACTGCTGCATGACTTGGGGCTCAGACTGCTTGGCTGATTTGCAAGGGGGTGAGGTGAAAGACTGATGGACATCGGCTGCAGGTGCCAACTGTGGTCTTTCAGCAGGAGACTGGGTGGGAGACAATGTAAAGGAACTGGAGGCACTGTCAGCAACCCAATCTACTATCGCCTGTACTTGTTCTGGCCTCACCATTCGTACACCGGTATTTGGGCCTACAAAATAACACTGAACGTTCTGTTGCCTACTCGCATCTGAGGAAGGTGTTTCATTTGGGTGTGTAGCTGGCACAGATTGACCGCGTCCTCTCCCTGCAACAGGAGCTCCACGGCCGGGGCCATGTCCCTTATTTGATGCTCTCCTCGTTCTTTGAGGTCACCCACCAAACAGACGGGTTAACTATATGAATTTCTCTGTCACGTATGCAGTGCAGGTGTATTTCACACCAAAAATGGGTATATGTCACCCACCGAACTAACAGACGGTTTAACTATTATATTTCTGTGTCAGGGGTACAAAGCTGGTGTATTGCACACACAAAAAATCACTATAGGTCACCCACAGAATAAATAGCCAGATGAGATTCCTAACACTCTCCCTCACTTCAGCTGCTTCCTGTCCCGGCACTACTCAGAGCTGATGGGCGGTGCTACACGTGATCCAGCTTGGGTCACATTATGCACCGGCCAATCACAGCCATGCCATTGCTAGGTATGGCGGTGATGGCTTCTAAGTGCCCACAGCTTAAAAGCTTTGTGATTGGCTGCCCTGCAGCCTTTTAACAACCTTTATTAAATGCACGAACACCGAACTCGAACCCAAACTTTTCCGGCAAAGTTCGGTTCCCGGTACCCGAACTTTACAGTTCAGGTTTGCTCAACACTAGCCAGAATTGCTGTCAGATTCCCTTTAGTTTTTTATGGAAAATAATCTTAAAGGGACGGTAGCAGTTTACTTAGGCTTACTTGCTAGATGAAGCTATGCGGTGAGATAAGCCAAGAGTCAGGAGAAACACAAGAGAATAATGATGCAGCTTTGAGATGATTAGAAACTGGATTTATGAAGTAATTTTTTGTTTTTGTATATTTTTTATTTTTATTCTCATTATAACATCAAGCTTCAAATATATTATAAATATTTTCATGTTTTTGTTTGCAACAGTAAATACAACATTTTTGTGGAGGATATTATGGTGAGAGAAGTTCGCTATGTGTCTTCCCTCTGCACCTACAATGACCTTCTTAACGTCCTGAAGACCTGCTCTCACAAAACACTGCCCCTAGTGGAGTCAAGCGGTAAGACAACTTAATTTCATGGATTTTCTGGAGTTGATGGTTTAAAAAATGTAAATTCTAATTCATGTTCTTGTGGGACAAAGAAACTATATTACAATACAATTGTGGCCCCTTGGCCTCCTGTCACTGTAACAGTGGCCATGATTGCTAAAGCTCCAGTTACACCCATGACTAAAGAACCCCCAATAGCTGCTGGGACCTTAAAGGCTATGTACACTTTTGGGGGCATTTTTTATGAATCATTTTTTTCAATTGGTCTTTATTTAAAAAAAAAAATATTGAGCCTTTCTGTCACAAAGGGTTAACTGTTTTTCTAGCTGTGTGCACCCTACTTTCACTTTGTGCCGGTCGTCTAATAACCCTTATCTCTAAACTACTAAGAAGTCATAAACCCTTATTTAAGCCACATTCTCATCAGTAAGATAAGGATTGAGCTTTGATGTTTATAAGGTCTGAGAGCAGAGATAAGGAGCCGTCAGGTCTCTGTCTGATGGAGCAGAGAGAAAATTCAGATCCTGCTAGTAGAGCATCTCAGCTCTGTACAGAGAAAAGGGCTCCATATTTTTAATAAAGACCAATTAAAAAAAATATTTTTAGCTCATAATGAGTACAATGCAACAAAATTGCCCCCAAAGGTATACATAGTCTTTAATTTAAGTCCACAGAAGGTGAGCCTGGTGCCAAATATCCGTTCTCTAAATGGTAGCATTTGGTGTCTGGTCTTGGATGCAGCTCTTGTGCTCGGGGCAGAAAGGCCATTGCCAGCAAAAGGAAAAGAGATTGGATAATATTTAAGTCTCTTTTTACTTTTATTGCAGTGCAAAAATAAAGTGTTACTGCAAGGAAACCATCAGCAGGCAGGTTATCTGTTGCTGACGGATCTTTATTTTAATTTTAATTGTACCTGGACATTTCAGCTCACAATCACATAAATACTTGACGATCATTGCTAAGAAATTTCCAGACAGTCAGAATAATATGTTATCTAATATTTAATCTGTGCATTGAATATTCATGTGCTAATGAGCCGGGCTGCAGGGGGTTAATAACAGGTTAGTGTGCTGTTTAGTCATACAGCAGCTTATCATTATAAACTTAAAGTTCTAAACCGAAACACATAATTATGATTAGGATCAGTCAACAGCAGCATGTTGATGGTTTCCATATAGCTAATGTAACACATTTGATGTGACAAAATATCCAATAAGTGAGGGACTCGCTGGCCTTATACTTAATAGTATATTGCTGTGTGTTGGTATTATTTCAGCACCGTATGGCGGCATTTACCTAGACAATGTGTGGCGCTGCTACTAAGCGCTGTATAGCAGTGTTGTGGTGCTTATAATTAGACAGGATGTCAATATAAGGTGCCACACAGGGCACTAAGTCCTATCTGCACATCTCCCCATCTTGCAGAATGTATGGTTCTTCTGGGGTCAATTGAGAGATCCGAGATTGTGGCTTTATTGGACAGAGTCCTATGTAAGGAGAGAAGACTCCGTATGGCTTCACCCCCCTATAAAGGGCAGAGGATAACCGGTCCGGGGGGCAAACGGGACTCCTTCCGATACGTAGATGACGAAGAGGCGGGAGTAGAGGAGGAGGAGAAGAAAGAGGTGAGAAAGGAGAGAGAAAGAGAAACATTGTATCAAAGTGAATTGCGAAATAGATAAAAAGTAGACGATCGGCCAATGGATGGAGCTGGCGCTTGACTGCCTCCTGACAGCGGAGCTCCTGATCCCGGCCGTTTAACCCCCTTAGATGCCACTGTCAATATCGACTGCTGCATCTAGCTGGTTTACAGTGGGAGGAGATCCCTCTGTCACCCCATGGGCACCCCTACCGTGCAATTGCGGGTGGATGTTAATGACAAAATGAAGGCACCCAGATCTATGGGTCTGACAGGCATAATGCACAGCAGTACAGCAATATTGTGTTGTATTATAGCAGAGATCAAATGGTCAAATGGTCATGGGCCATAGTAGGACTAAAAAATAAAAATTTTAAAAATTCTATAAAGCCTAAGGCCCCTTTCACACGAGCGTGACGGATTGGTTCCGGATGTGTTCAGGGTGCGTTCAGTGAAACTCGCACCTGTTTGCAAGCAAGTTCAGTCAGTTTTGTCTGCGATTGCGTTCAGTTGTTAAATTTTTTTTCTTCGCAGGTGCAATGCGTTTTGATGCGTTTTTCACGCGCGTGATAAAAAACGGGTTTACAAACAATATCTCCTAGCAACCATCAGTGAAAAACGCATCGCATCCGCACTTGGGGCCAGGGCTTTGTGAAAAACACAGAATATGGCCTCATGCACACGACCGTTGTGTGTTTTGCAGTCTGCAAAACACGGATGGCGTCCGCATGCGTTCCGCAATTTGCGGAACGGCACTGACAGCCTTTAATATAACTGCCTATTTTTGGCCGCAAAACGGACAAGAATAGGACCGGTTATTTTTTTTTTTTGCTGACCACGGAATAGAGCAACGGATGCTGTCCGCATCTTTTGCGGCCCCATTGAAGTGAATGGGTCCACATCCAAGCCGCAAAAACTGCGGCTCGGATGTGGACCAAAACAACGTTCGTGTGCATGAGGCCTATAGAACATGCTGCGTTTTTCACACAACGCAGAACCGATGTGTAAAAAACAACGCTCATGTACTGTACACAGACCCATTGAAATGACTGTCACGCATCGCACCCGCGCGGAATACTCGCTCGCGTGAAAGGTGCCTAATGCGTTTTACCTTATAAGATTCTACATTGCGGGAAAACCCCCCACATATAATTGGTATCACTGCATCGATAAAATCCTGAATGATGAAATTCTGGCATTACGTATTCCACACGGTGAATGCCACAAAAAAAATTAAAATACTGAATTTCTGTTTTTGGGTCATCTTGCAAACTGAATAAAAATGTATTTAAAAAGTTGTAGGTTCTATGGCTCCTATGGCATCAAGGAAAACATCAGTTCCAAAAATAAGCCCTGACACAGCTCCGATTACAGAAAGATTTAAAAAGTATTGGGTTTTGATATGCGAGGACAGATAAATAATATATATAATTTTTTAAAAGTGTATTTTATTTTGCAAAAAAAAATATATATATATATGAATTTGGTATCATCGTAATCTGACTGACCAATAGGATGCCTGTATTATTCATGCTGTACAGCAATCACATAAAAGGAAACCCCAAAAAATATTTTCCTCCTTTCCTCCTATAAAAAAATTATAAAGGTTACATATGTATACACACAAAAAGATCTTCATATGGCTATGTCGATGAGAAAAAAAATATTAAAAAAGTTATGGACCTGGGAATGTGATGAAAAAAAAAAGAAACAGTTGCTCACTCATTGGGGGCTGACAATACACGAAGATGGTTTAGGAATCTGACAACCCCAATACAAACCAGGGTTTTGGGATTTTTTGGGAATTTGATGTGAAGTCATCAAATCCATAAAAAGAAAAAAGAAACTTAAGGCCTCATGCACACGACCGTTGTTTTATTCCGTGTCCGTTGTTCCGTTTTTTGTGATTTTCTGCGGACCCATTGACTTTCAATGGGTCCGTTGAAAACTCGGCTAATGCACCGTTTGTCATCCGCGTCCGTGATCCGTGGTTCCAGTCCGTCAAAAAAATATAACCTGTCCTATTATTTCGAAGGAAAACGGTTCGCAGACTCATTCAAGTCAATGGGACCGCTAAAAAACACAGAGGCACACAAGATTGTCATCTACGTCCGCGCGTCCACATCAGTTTTTTTCCTATTATTTGCATGGCAAACCTGTCTTAGATTTTTTTTAACTTTCCTTCTGGTGGGCCTCCAAAAACAAAGGAAGAGACACGGAAACAAAAACGGAAACGGATAACGGAACAACGGAACCCCATTTTGCGGAACGGAACACAACAACGGTCGTGTGCATGAGGCCTCAGGCTTGTGAAAGGTCTATGGGGGAGATTTATCAAAACTGCTGTAAATGGTGTAAAGTATAGTGTTGAGCGCGAATATTCGAATCGTGAATTTTAATCGCGAATATCGCCACTTCGAGAATTCGCGAATATTTAGAATATAGTGCTATATATTCATATTCGTGAATAGTGTTGAATATTCTAATCGTGAATTTATCGCAAATATATTACATTGCCAATTTTCGCAATCAAGTAAACAATGACTGGAGATCATGAATTCTCCAATCTGTGAATTTATGGCGAATATTCGGCCAAAAATTTGAGAAATAACGCAAATTTGAATATTGCCTATGCCGCTTATCACTAGTACAGTAGAACTGGCTTAGTTGCCAATAGCAACCAGATTCTACATGTCTTTGTCCAAAGGAGCTGTGAAAAAGGAATCTGATTGGTTGCTATGGGCAACTAAGCCAGTTCTACTTTACACCAGTTTTGATAAATCTCCCCCAATGGGCTTTTATGTTCTCAGCCGATTAATGTAAAGTTCACTTTGCTCTGATTGGCAAGAAATGAAGTGTCTCCTGGAGAATGGAAACCTTCAGGAACTTTATAAGTATTCATTCTTGGCATAAATGCAGTAAAAACGTGCTGTCAGTGCTTTACTAAACTGCCCTGAGATATTTTATGGCAGCCTGCTCCTGCTCCTACATAGCCAGACTGCCATCAATGTCCATGTACTGCAGTGGCCACTACAGGAGAGATGCAGTATTGCATGCTGAGCATTCAAATGCTTGGCTGACCATGTAATACATGGACAAGCAGGGTGAGGGCCACTATTTGTTAGTGACTCTCAGCTCTAGCTTATAGAAGGGTCCTAAATTGGGCTCCCACCTCAATAACATCTATATGGCATAATAGGTATAAGGCCTCTTTCACACGGGCGTTGCGGGAAAATGTGCAGGTGCGTTGCGGGAACACGCGCAATTTTTCCGCGCGAGTGCAAAACATTGTAATGTGTTTTGCACTCGCGTGTGAAAAATTGCGCATGTTTGGTACCCAAACCTGAACTTCTTCACAGAAGTTCGGGCTTGGGATCGGTGTTCTGTAGATTGTATTATTTTCCCTTATAACATGGTTATAAAGGAAAATAATAGCATTCTTATTACAGAATGCATAGTACAATAGCGCTAGAGGGGTTAAAAAAATAATAAAATAATTTAACTCACCTTAGTCCACTTGATCGCGAAGCCGGCATCTCCTTCTGTCTTCATCTTAGCTTTGTGTAGCAACAAGGACCTTTGGTGACGTCACAGTCATCACATGATCCATCACCATGGTAAAAGATCATGTGAAACATTACAATGTTTTGCACTTGCGCGGAAGAATCGCACGTGTTCCCGCAACGCACCCGCACATTTTCCCGCAACGCCGGTGTGAAAGAGGCCTCAGAGTTGGATTCCCTTTGTACGTTAATTCATGGCATCTCTCTGAAGACCTCATTGACCATGCATTGATGGACAACCCTTGGGAGAGGAGAAGGACACATAGGTAATTAGGGACACTGTTAGAAGCTCTGGCTGCGCGAACTAATAAACTGCGAGACGTGAATGAGGACACAGGAACCAAATCTGATCCTCGTGCACCCTTAAATCTCCGTCACTTCTCTCAATGCATCTGGTTATAGGGGGAATGAATATCAGAATCCAGATGAGAGTCAGGAGGGGGCGACTGGTGGGGAGAGAACAAAATATTCACATTTCTTTTTATTCTTTACAGCCGATCGAGGAATGCAACGGTCCCATCACCCTAAATAATTCTGGGGAGACGCCCACAACTCCACCAGAGCCAGGTAACACCCAATCTCTACCGTCTCCTCCTTTTGATTGTCAGGGTCCCTCCTCTTGGTTCACTCTTTGGACGGTTTGCAAAAAGTGAATCATGGCCGATCCCATTCACTTCAGTAGGGTATAGACTGGGACATTATGGGGGTCTGTTTCCACCAGTTATTGGTCCCGTGTAACTGAGCTCTTGATTACTGATTGAGATTGTGCTTGGATTTCCTGCTGTGAAGAGGCAGAGAGAGCTGCTTATTCAGTCTATGGACAAAGAGTAAAACCTATAATAACATTTCCAGAAATTGCTCTTCTGAAAGATGAGAGCAACATTCTATCCATTTCATCACGTAATCAATGTGTATCTCTCAAAATAGTCATAAGTAATATAATTCATGGATTCTACACTCTACAGCGCTAGAGTGTACCAAACTGCATGCAAAGAAATAAACTAGAATGAAATAGCCAGTGAGCTATTCAATAAAATATATCTGTATAGCGCCACCTGCTGTTGGTTCTTTTCCTTATTTCTCCGTCCTCCTTACTGAGGTGGTCGCACATGCTCGCTTGCCATGTACTATATGATGTCTGATTTCATTTTTTACATCAGCCCCCATGGGATAACCCCTTTAGGCCCCTTTCAGACGAGCTATATGGATTAGGTCCTGATGCGTTCAGTTAAAAATGCGCGATTTCGCAAGCAAGTTCATTCAGTTTTGCCTACGATTATATTCATTTTTTATCGCGCAGGTGAAATGCGCATTGATGCGTTTTTCACGCGCGTGATAAAAGCTGAAGGTTTATAAACAACATCTCTTAGCAACCATCCGTGAAAAACGCATCGCATCCGCACTTGCTTGCGGATGAGATGCGATTTTCACGCAGCGCCATTCACTTCTTATGGGGCCAGCGTTGCGTGAAAAACGCAGAATATAGAACACGCTGCGATTTTTCACGCAAAGCACAAGTGATGTGTGAAAAAAAAAACGCTCATGTCCATAGACCAATCGAAATGAATTGGTCCGGATTCAGTTTGCATCGCGCATTGCACCCGCGCGGAAAACTCGCTCGTGTGAAAGGGGCCTAAAGGGGTATTCCCATCTTAGGCAATGGGGGCATATCGCTAGGATATGCCCCCATTGTCTGATAGGTGCGGGTCCCAGAGATGGAGAACGGAGCCGGGGAGAGTTGTGGCTGGAGGACCCAGGGTTTCCAGGCGCAGCTCCCCGCCTCTCCCATTTACGTGAATGGGAGCGCACCGCGCATGCGTGGCCGCCGCTCCCATTCATTTCTATGGGGCCGACGGAAATAGCAATTTTCGGCGTCTCTAAAGAAATGAATGGCGGGCGGCTGCCTAGCGATATGCCACATTGTCTAAGATAGGATAACCCCTTTAAGGTTTCATGGCAAAATGAAGTTTCAGTTGTTCTCTGTAGGAAAGTCTCAAACAACCTTGTAACAGAAATCTTCATCACAGCTGGAATTTCTGCAATAGACACAAGGTTACTCGGGACCTATTTCTGAAGGGAGCAATTGACGTCTCACCAGGACTGCAATTTTATCGTAGTTTGCACAGTTTTTTTTTGCTGTTGTTGAGCTTTTGTCTTTTTATACATGACCATTCAGTAGACTGGATTATCTGATGTTAGATTAAAGGAATCCAGCTTTAGTACCATTTTAGATCATGTGACCCTGGTAAAAATAAAATAAAAATACTGCTTTGCCCCAAAGTAGTCCCAGTGTAGTCACCTGAACCTTAAAGGGGTATTCCCACTAGGATATGCCCCCATTGTCTGATAGGTGCGGGTCCCAGAAGATGTCTAACACGAGGGATGTGCGGCCACTACCAAGCCTTCCTATTGGCCCGCCGAAAATAACTCAGCGGAGCACTTGACTATTTTTGGAATCCCCATAGAAATGAATAGAGGGCAGCCTCTTATGTACGGTGTGCCCTCAGATCCAGAGGTGGGACCCGCACCTATCAGAGAATGAAGGCATATCCTAGCAATATGTCCCCATTGTCTGAGATGACACAACCCCTTTAAATTTGCATACATTCATCCTCTTCTTTTCCTTTTGATGGAATGTTGTAAGTGATTTGTAAGTAATTATGATACATTTGTAATTTTCAGACAGTTGCTGCAAGAGGTTCCGTTCCTCCCTAGCAGGAATCTTCTGCAGGTCTGAGAAGAAACCTGAAGAACCCTCAGAGGTCAGCGTTTTTGGGTGGAATGATGGAACAGCAGATAGCCTCTGATACCATCATCATATACAAAGAATTTTTCAATTCTACTTTTTCACATGGATGTCCTCTAGGTCATTTTGATGCCCTTTCTAAAAACATTGATGCTCATAGCGTCATCTCAGGAGAGGTTTTGGTGATGCTCCCGAGCTCAGACTCAGAGTCAAGTGAAAGTGTTTTGGTTACCTACGTCTGAATCCCTTTGGACAGACCATGAGCATCCCGAAGATTTCAGCACAAGTTTTGTGGTTGTATAGAATGTCCAAACTCAACTTGGATATTCCCTACCAAATTCTATTTTTTTATTCTATTTTTTGGAGCCAAAGGGTACTAGCTTACCCCCTTCATCCACAATGAAATACATTTACCTTGCTGGTGGGTAGGGGTTGTATGGAGGGGGCTCAGGAGCTGAGCTCACTTCAAACACAGTGGGAGCCAACTGTTGCCTGTAAGAGGGATACATCCAATTCTGGCCATTTAACCCCTTACAGTGTTTAGTCCTTTAAAAAAAAATTATCATTCAAAATATACAAATAAAAACAAACACAACAAAATAGAACATGTCCTATTATTGTCTGCATTACGGACAAGGATAGGACTGTTCTATTAGGGTCCAGCTGTTCCGTTCCGCAAAATACGGAATGCACACGGATGTCATCTGTATTTTTTGCGGACCGCAAAATACATGCGGTCGTGTGCAAGAGGACTAAGTCATATCAGATTGGCAGAGGTCCAAATCAGCTGTTTGAAGAGGCCACAGCGCTTTGAGAAGCGATGTAGTCTCTTCACAGCTTACGAAGCACAGCGCCATACATGGTAGAGTGCCAATGCTTGGTACTGCAGCTCAAATCCCATTTACTTGAGCTGTGGCTAGGCCATGTGATGACATATGGTGATGCCACTGACCTAGGAAGAGGTCTAAGCTCTCATAGAGCACCACGGCCTCTTCGAACAGCTGATCAGTGGAGGGACAGGGAGTCGGACCTCCACAAATTAGATACTGATGACCTATCTTGAGGATAGGCCATCGATATCAACTTCCCGCATAACCTCTTTAATATATCAATGTGACAAGTCAGAAGATGCAAATGTTCCTAAAACCTGCTATGGGGTCAAGACCTGTAATGTGAAGATATGGGCAAGACTCAAAAGTTTCATCTTCTCTTCTTTCTGCAGGAATCTGATCTTGAAGACACAATGACACCAGAAGAGGTAAGAGCCATGTAAAGTCATATCAAGTTATTCCAGTTGATCTTCAAGCTCTGGAATATAATCCCCCCCATGCCTATCGTGCAGAACCTCAACTGGTCCTAAACCCTAAATACTGCTCCTAAATCCTAAATAACATAAGCTAAGCTAGTCCCAGGACAGCTACACAAAGTTATCCCTGAAGAAATCCATACCAGGAGAACATCAGCAATTTGTGTGATGATCATGATTAGGACTAGGATCAGTAGTAGACATCAAGCAATGAGATCGGCATGATCATGAGATCACCTCTAGGTTTTGCACACTATTTTATTAGTTGGTATTAAACCCCCTCTGGATGAAGGCAGTGCCCAGTGGTCCAGGTAACATGATGAAGAGGATGAAACTAAGCCAAGGATGGTAGACTTTAGACAAGGCCAAAGGAAGGAGAGCAATGATAGGGGTCAGGAGAGAAGAGGACCAGGGTTGAAGAATGAGAACTTCTAGATGAAGATATCTGGGGCAAGAATCTGGGTTTTTATGGAAGTGATTGCCCTAGTGTGTGATTATGTTTTGTCCCTTGAATAATGGCCCTTGAATTGGTGACAGCCACCCCAACTGTGACCACCGAGCATGACCTCCAATCAGACCAGGTGGCCCCAGTTCAGTAGCCAAGTAGGATTTATAATTAGATACTTCATGATAAGACACAATGTATCACACAGCACCTCTTCAGACACAATTTCTAATGATCTGCCTGAAGAAGGACACTAATATCACCCAAAATGTTGCTATATGTCACACTAGCAGACCTGACGCCCATGCTGCCATGAATGACATGATGAAATATCTCACATTTGCAGATTGCAGTCTGGGAGCAACAAGAGCTGGGGAAGGTGGCCTCCTTCGATAGCTGTCTCATTGACCCATCACCATTTCAGCTTGTGGAGAGGACATCACTTCACAAGGTAAGCCAGCAGTGATATAAAATGTCACCTTTTTTACTTTTATTACCCATTTTTACAGTTTTCTGTGTGTAGAGTAAAACCATGTGCAGCTACCTGGAAACCATCAGCAAGCAGGCTGTCTTCTGCAGAAATTGCTTTATTTATTTAGGTTGTGACTATGAGTTACCTTACAGACATGGGAACACATCTTTGACGTTTGAACATCCCAATGGTCTGATTAACAGATACTTAACTACTACCCCTATTGGGTATGAAGTGTTAGATGATCTGGATTGCGGGGTCATTAAAGTGTTAATTAACCAATCAGAACAGATCCCTAATAGGAAAATGAGACCTGACAACAGCTGCTTGATGATGGTTTCTCAATAGTTTTTTTCTTTTCATTCACTGTGAAACACAAAAATTAAATGTAAAATACAAATATTTAATGAATAAAATGCAAGAAAAAAATAAATCAGGGGTCATGGTATCTCTTTAATTTATACTTTATTTTAGGACGGGACGTTTTGTTTTTTGTATCAAAATACTAACTTTCAATTCACTTTTTCCTCAATTCCATTATCTTATGTGGGAAAGTTCAACAGCATTGTAAATGCAATTCCAGAACTACAGTGAAGACTGACACACAGGCAGAGCAGGGGTATACCCTCATGTTCACTGCAATGCCGGCTAGTATTTGTTACCCGAGTATTATATCAGGATTTTAGAAGGATTTATATAAGATGGAGACTGTGTTACATTTTCATTCATTTTATGTTTTTCTTTTTTAGACATTTATGAATGTTTTTTGTGTTAAACGTTGTACGTCTGTTCTTGCTTTCTTTCAGACGCACACACTCTTCTCTCTCCTCGGCCTTAGCCAGGCGTATATCACCAGTGGGGGGAAGCTGAGGGGAGTCATCGCTCTGAAAGAGGTGAGAGAAAGATTAGAGGGGCACCCGTGACAGTGAGACCCCCTAAAAACATGTCCTCTGCTGAAAACACCCTGACTGCCGGACCCAGCGTCTGCGTCCATTGTACAGTTTAGATCTATTCATCTTGCGCTGATTTTCTGCTATATCATGACTTATACTCCAATCACACCCAGAGCTGTACTCAGAATTCTGCTGGCTGCACTGTGACGGCACATACACCCTATCAGCTCACCTAAGATCCCATTATATGCTGCAGAACCTCACGGCAGATATCAGGATTCTACTGTCAGGGGTGCACCTAGCCGTTCTGGTGCCTGAGGCAAAAACTGAAACGACGCTCCCCCCCACCTTCCCTCCATGCCAATGTATTAACCTAACCCCTTTACCACAATAAAAGCGCTCATTTCCGATGGCCCTTCCGCTGCCCCCCTCTTGCCTCTACCTGGTGCTGACTGGCCTCATTGGTGGTGCACCCCTGTCTACTGTACATCTACATTTAGGCCCCTTTCACACGGGCCAGTTTTCCACGCGGGTGCAATGCGTGAGTTGAACGCATCGCACCCGCACTGAATCCGGACCCATTCATTTCTATGGGGCTGTGCACATGAGCGGGGATTTTCACGCATCACTTGTACGTTGCGTGAAAATCTCAGCAAGCTCTATACTGTGCGTTTTTCACGCAACGCAGGCCCCATAGAAGTGAATAGGGCTGCGTTAAAATCGCAAGCAAGTGAGGATGCGGTGCGATTTTCACTCACGGTTGCTAGGAGACGATCGGGATGGGGACCCGATCATTATTATTTTCCCTTATAACATAAATGAACAATTAAACTCACCTCATCCACTTGGTCGCGCAGCCCGGCTTCTCTTCTTTCTTCTTCTTTGATGACCTGGGAGGAAAAGGACCTTTTGATGACGTCACTGCGCTCATCACATGAACCATCACATGTGATGAGCGCAGTGATGTCATCAAAGGTCCTTTTGCCAGGTCCTGAAAAAAGAAGAAAGAACAGGATATCGGCTACGCGACCAAGTGGATGAGGTGAGTTAAATTAGTTTATTGTTTTTAACCCCTCAATGGACATTTTACTATGTATTCTGTATTCAGAATGCTATTATTTTCCCTTATAACCACGGTTGCTAGGAGACGATCGGTATGGAGACCCGATCATTATTATTTTCCCTTATAACATGGTTATAAGGGAAAATAATAGCATTCTGAATACAGAATGCATAGTACAATAGCGCTGGAGGGGTTAAAAAAAATAAAAATAAAAATTTAACTCACCTTAATCCACTTGATCGCGCAGCCGGCATCTCTTCTGTGCTGTGTGGAGGAACAGGACCTGTGGTGACATCACTCCGGTCAGCACATGATCCATCACCATGGTAAAAGATCATGTAATGGATCATGTGATGACCGGAGTGATGTCACCACAGGTCCTGTTCCTCCACACAGCACAGAAGAGATGCCGGCTGCGCGATCAAGTGGATTAAGGTGAGTTAAATTATTTATTTTATTTATTTTTTAACCCCTCCAGCGCTGTTTTACTATGCATTCTGTATTCAGAATGCTATTATTTTTCCTTATAACCATGTTATAAGGAGAAATAATACAATCTACAGAACACCGATCCCAAGCCCGAACTTCTGTGAAGAAGTTCGGGTTTGGGTACCAAACATGCAGATTTTTCTCATGCGAGTGCAAAACGCATTACAATGTTTTGCACTCGCGTTGAAAAATTGCGCGTGTTACCGCAACGCACCCGCACATTTTCCCACAACGTCCGTGTGAAAGGGGCCTAACTCTTTCCAAATCTGCAGCCATTTGAATGCAGCTATGTATGTGACTGGAGTATAAGCCGTGGTGTAGTCTGAGATTAATAGTAGGGTCACTTGGCGTTGGGTGGTGTTACCGGTGTTTTCTATTTTTTGCATACAGAAAATTTCTGCTCCTTTTTCAAATACCTTTTAATTCTTCAGCGTATTCATAATGTCTGCTTGCTGTCAGTGAACAGAACCTTTCTTGTGTACATCCAAAAACTGAACAGACTGAAAGAGCTAATACTTGTCAGTTGTCACAGCTGAGGGTTCTGTGATTTAAACACATCAGCTGCACAAATCTCTTCCCTGTCCTGATAATTTGTTGCAATGTATCAGTGCAGGTAAAATCTATCAGGAGTCCAGGCAGTTTAGAGGATCTTTCGACTCTCCCGAAATGTTTTTATCTTCATGAAATAACGATTTTGTAGTATTTTTAGTTAGAACTCAGTGTTGTGGTATTCCTCTGTTATTCCTCCTGGAATTGTATGACCAAATTGAGTGGTAACGGTCAGGAGTGTGTTCCTACACAGTCCGTTAATGTGCCATCAGAGCTGACAGGATCAGACTATGAAGGCGCACACCCTTCCGACATCACCAAATTTATTTGTAACTTTCTAGGAGGAATAACAGAAGAATGGTACAATACTGAGTTATAAGAAAAGAGGCTCCAGAATCATTACTTAAAGGAGTATTCCCATCTGGATCATCGCTAGGATATGCCACCAATATCAGATAGGTGCGGGTCCCATGTCTAGAACGAGACCCCTGAAGTGAACAAAGAGCAGCCGCGCATGCGCAGCCGCCCTCCGGAAATAGCAGAGCGAGGAATGGACAGGTCCCCGCGCTTGCCCAGTGTGCTCTCATTTCACCCCTATGGGACTTATGAAAATAGCCGAATGCGCTCGCTTGGCTATCTTTGTAACTATTCAACCTGCAGAGAATTGTGTACAAATGAGACAAGTGTAACAAACCATCAGCTGTGAGAGGTATTACAAGAATGTTCCTATTCACTGACACGAAGCAGAGATCTTCTTGACAAATTGATACACAAAGTAGGCTGCAAAGTTGCAGATTTTACCTAATACTCGGACTAAGATGCTATTAATTATGGTCGACATAAGGGGCGCTAATTATGAGCAGTAATTGGGGTCTCCTAGTTGCTGTAGATGCTCTAGAAACATTAAAAGGACTGCTGCCCCCTATAGACATGAGTCACATGGATATGGTCCACAAAAGTCACCTCAGATCCTCTTATCTTTCCATTAGCTTCAAAAGGCCATTGAAGGAACCGCCCAGTCCGGTGTCCGCCTGCGCCCGCCTTTTGCCAGTTTCCGCGACGCCAGTCGTTCACTGTCTCGAAAGGAATCCCAAAGACCGATCCCTAAGGCTCCGCCATCTCCTGACCCTTCCATGATGCCTGATGAACCCATAACTTTAGCTTCTCCGGAAGTGACACCAGACTCGGAGCTGGATGACCTGTCAGGTCAAGGATCGGAGAACGTATCACAGATCCTGAGGGACTTCCAAACGTCTGCAGAGCACAGTGAGGAGGATTTGTAACCTTCATCCATAATGCCTCTGGGGCCAGGACAGGTTATCCAGCATCTGGCAAAGTTGGATCTACTGTTAAGAACTTTCTGAAGGCTCCTAGAATGGAGGTGACTTCTCTCGTAAGCCCGGTGGTCCCAACACCTGGTCTACATACTTACATTAAGTACATTTGATTGACTGCTACTATTATAACATTGTCATTCAAGACACTCAAGGAAACCTGTATCTTCTTGTAAGGTTCTTCAAGAAATGTATCAAAGACTAACCTCAACCCTTCTTCGTTATGTCAACGCTCTGCATTCCTCAACAAGAAACCAACTCCTAAACATCAAGTAATACAACCACCAGCATCCTCTGAACCCCTCTGATACCAATATGATATCCGAGTCTCATCCTCTCCAGTTAGAAAGCCAGCTGATGCCTGTAAACGTCAGTCTCCAGTGATCCAGAGAATGGACTTCATAAGAGCTTCTAGAAGGAACCACTGTGTTTGAGGTTGAGGTTTACAGTTGGATGTTGGATGATAGGTAATGGTAGAGTAGAGGCAAAAAATATAAAGTTTCCACCCTATAATGGGTGAAAAACCTATACTGTCACCTATGGTAACTAATGGTGCTCCAAATTTCAAAAAAAGCTTTAGAAAAATGTGTTTTTTTTGGTTGCATATGGCAACATCATTGCTTTCCCCCTGCATTTGATTTTATACATTACCCCAGGTCTCTCTCTCTGATCCACACCACTATTACATGTTAGGTTGGGGCCCTGGTACAGATTTGGAATTGTGGCCAAAAAGTTTGTTCCTCTGCATGATTTGTAATGACCATGTTGGCTTTGCCATAATTCATTGGAGCCATATAATTACTAGTTTCTGTCACTACTACAAACAAATAAAAATAAATAAATAAAAAAAACTAAATAACATTTAAATTAAAGTTTTAATGTAATTTTAAATAGAAAATAAAATTAGTATAGGAAACTTAGCCCTATGTATTTCAGCAGCAGCCATGAGAGCACCTCTCTCTTCCCCTCTCCTAGCAGGAATAGCAGGAAGTCCCAGCACGAAATCACAAACTATTAGACTTTTCCACTTTGTAGCTATTTATGTTTTAGGTCCCTCAAGTGATCACATGCTGCTAGATGTCAGTTATTGCTGACCCGTTCAGTTGGGGGGGGTGACATAAAGGTTGAAGTAGCTGTCCACCATGATTCCCTCTATTGCTCCCAAGTGTTTATAAGTTATGGGGGCCCTGAGGAGTGTTGTTGCCCACTTTTTACCAGTCCCCCACAACTTTGAAGTCTGAGAAGTCTTCATGCTCCCTTAGGTACCATTGTCTGTGTTCAAATGCACCCACTGCACCCCTTGCCAGGTCTGCGGACCCCCCACCCCCCTAGTAATACAGCAAAATAAAATCTCCATATAGTGCTCAAATATCAGTGCTATGTAATGCCTGAATAATACTGGGATTTTAATAGCGTGAAGCAGACCGAGAAGTCTACTGGTTGCTCTTCAGTGGCTGGCAGAAGTCCACTTCTGAGCCATAAGACCACTGTTCTCATGGACCACATATGGTGAGGATAGGGTGTAGAGGGCATCTAGGAGGGGTTGGTGGAGCTATTGACTTTTGTTTGGGCTATAAACTCACTTTTCTGGTAGTACCACCTTAATACCTTTGGAAATGTAAGAAAATTTTCTTGGCCAATTTTTAGAAATAGATCATGTATGATGGACCTTGTGGATCGAATACACTCATCATTGCTCACCATTTACATTCTTGAAACCTCAGTCTTATGGAGGAGCTCATGTTCTGGACGTTGCCCGGAGTCAAAGAGAAGGACACGCCAAGTCTTAACGTTTAATACAGTAGCAGCCATATTTATAGTGCTATAATGCCGCAGCCACCCTCACATTACCTGCACGTATTAAAGAGATTGCAAGGAACGCAGCCCTCCTGCAGAGCGATGTCACTACACGTGGATGGACTTAAAGTCTATATGGTCTTATTTTTCTACTAAGATGCCAAATGCTTTTATATATCTTGCACTTGATGTTGATTTTGTGAGATAAATGAATCAGTAGATTTATAAAAATGTATGTTCTTTATGATGACCAAGACAGGAGACTATGATTATACGTTATCCATTGTACTGTCTATGGGGGGGATTTCTTAAAACAAGGGCATTTCTTAGAGGAAACCATAACCTGATGGGTGGAAATATTTATTTTTCCTTGACCAACGCATTTCACGAGCATGCAGTTCAGAAGGTGAACCACTAGAGGGCAGCAAAACGATTGTCCTCTTACAGCTAGACCCTAATCCAAATGTCAACTGTAATGGTCAGCAGGAGCCTTAAGTGCACCCCTTCTTCTGGTGGGCTAATGTCTGAGGGGCTCATTTATTACCTACCCTGTACTTCTACCTTGTATATACACACTTAAAAAATGCTCAATGTTGATTCACCCCAAATTCTACAAGAATAACCAGTGGGAGATCCAAAAAATCCAGTCAAAATCTCTATGGCTTTTATTAACCCCTGTTTACCTGGAAATCCAGTAAACAGCACTAAGTTCTGGACCCCTCAGTCATCTAGGACTATTGCTGGTGGTGGGGAAAGGGTTGGACATCTCCAGTGATAACCCACGATGAGTGCAATGTATAGAATGGATGCAGTAAGCTCCTGAGCTCCCTCTAGTGGTGGCTGCAGGTAGCTGGAATTTCATTGTCTAATTCTATGTCTATGTAGAGGATTTGGAGCTCCGTATCAGAAAAAAACTGACCTCTATAAAGATTCATTCAAAACTTAATCTGCAAATAATCTTTATGTTCGGGCGTGGACATTCTTTAGATATGTCATAATGGTAAATGGGCAATTTCAAATGGAAAAAATAGGAATGGGTCTAAAACCAAAGCCCCTTTAAATGTGACCCTAAACATTATATTATGGCTCTTTATAAGTCCTGACATTTATTGGTTTAATCACCTTCCGATGCTCATTTCTACCCGACGTTGATGCTGCCTTGTATGATGTACGTCTCCTGGCCTTGAGATGGTCATGTAGAAGTCCTGATAATCAATGGGAAGTAAACTGTTTTATAATACTGATCTGGTGTCGTTATTTTAGGGTGTGTAAAAAATGGAGGCATCCTATTCATCAGTGTCAAGACATCGCCAAACAGCTCCTCATATCTCAGCATCCTGGACCTCTATGACTGTGACGTGGGACGGTAGAATATAGGGGTTGCAGTGGAGACCTAAATTGTTAGAACACCTGCTTGATTTTCTTACAGTATCAGGGCTCATGTGTGCCGTCCGTTCCGGTCCCCAATGCACGGGCACCATCCGTGTGGCTGCCGCAGATGGATGCAGACCTATTCAATTGAATGGGTCCATGATCCGTCTGCACCGCAAAAAAATAGAACACGTTCTATTTTTTTTTGCGGTACGGAGGCACGGACAGAAAACCACAGAAGAACTCTGTAGTGCTTCCGTGCCTCCGTTACGCACCGCACCTTCTGGATTGTGGACCCATTCAAGTGAATTGGTCCACCACCGTGTGCCTGAGCCCCCATATATACCCTTATTTAAAAGGGGAACTCGCCTCTTATATTAGTGCTGACAACCCCAAGATGCTTTTTTCCAAGAAGCTAAGATTTGGGATGCTGTTTGGATGCTGTTCCCTCCATGTTACATCTAGTACCAGTTACACACTGTGAAGACTCCAACAAACTGCTCCACATATCTCAACTTCCTGCAGCTTTGCTAAGGCGCGGCCCCAAGGGGCGGATAGGCTGCAGAATTTCTACAGCAGCCTGGTACAGTAGCAGCAAAGTCTTTGCATTACCCCATCCAGTGGGCAGAGATATGGGATGTTGTTTGATGGTGTCCTCACGTACTAGACTTCCTTTGACGGCTCCTAGTGACCACAGAATCAATGAAGCTCCTCACGTCACAGCTGCCTGGACCTGTTGAGTGTGCCGATAGGCAGAAGGGTAACTGGTCACAAGGAGTTCATTGTTCATTCCCTGGTAATCTAGAGCTTTGAAGGGGTCGATGGTTAATTCAGGTGGTTCCTATAAGGGCTACCCTAAAACAGTGTTTCCTCTCAATGTTCCTTCCTCGTAAACCTGGGTGAACTCTGCTCCTGTACCAGGAGGGGGCACCATTTTATTGTAGGGGCCCTTTTTCCTATATACAGTCAGGTCCATAAATATTAGGACATCAACACAATTCTAACATTTCTGGCTCTATACACCACCACAATGGATTTGAAATGAAACGAATAAGATGTGCTTTACCTGCAGACTGTCAGCTTTACCTGCAGACTGTCAGCTTTACCCGCAGACTGTCAGCTTTACCCGCAGACTGTCAGCTTTACCCGCAGACTGTCAGCTTTACCCGCAGACTGTCAGCTTTACCCGCAGACTGTCAGCTTTATTTGAGGGGATTTACATCCAGATCAGGTGAACGGTGCAGGAATTACAGCAGTTTGCATCTGTGCCTCCCACTTGTTAAGGGACCAAAAGTAATGGGACAGAATAATAATCATAAATCAAACTTTCACTTTTTAATACTTGGTTGCAAATCCTTTACATTCAATTACAGCCTGAAGTCTGGAACGCATAGACATCCCCAGACGCTGGTTCCATCCCTTGTGATGCTCTGCCAGGCCTCTTCTGCAACTGTCTTCAGTTCCTGCTTGTTCTTGGGGCATTTTCCCTTCCGTTTTGTCTTCAGCAAGTGAAATGCAGCTCAATCGGATTCAGGTCCAGGATTGACTCGGCCATTGCATAACATTCCTCTTCTTTTACTTACTAAACTCTTTGGTTGCTTTTGCAGTATGCTTTGGGTCATTGTCCATCTGCACTGTGAAGCGCCGTCCAATGAGTTCTGAAGCATTTGGCTGAATATGAGCAGATAATATTGCCCGAAACACTTCAGAATTCATCCTGCTGCTTTTGTCAGCAGTCACATCTCAATAAATACAAGAGAAGCAGTTCCATTGGCAGCCATACATGCCCACGTCATGACACTACCACCACCATGCTTCACTGATGAGGTGGTATGCTTAGGACCATGAGCAGTTCCTTTCCTTCTCCATACTCTTCTCTTCCCATCACTCTGGTACAAGTTGATCTTGGTCTCATCTGTCCATAGGATGTTGCTCCAGAACTGTGAAGGCTTTTTTAGATGTCGTTAGGCAAACTCTAATCTGGCCTTCCTGTTTTTGAGGCTCACCAATGGTTTACATCTTGTGGTGAACCCTCTGTCTTCACTCTGGTGAAGTCTTCTCCTGATTGTTGACTTTGACACACATACACCTACCTCCTGGAGAGTGTTCTTGATCTGGCCAACTGTTGTGAAGGGTGTTTTCTTCACCAGGGTAAGAATTCTTCGGTCATCCACCACAGTTGTTTTCCGTGGTCTTCCGGGTCTTTTGGTGTTGCTGAGCTCACCGGTGCGTTCCTTCTTTTTAAGAATGTTCCAAACAGTTGTTTTGGCCGCGCCTAATGTTTTTGCTATCTCTCTGATGGGTTTGTTGTGTTTTTCAGCCTAATGATGGCTTCACTGATAGTGACAGCTCTTTGGATCTCATCTTGAGAGTTGACAGCAACAGATTCCAAATGCAAATAGCCGACTGGAAATGACCTCTGGACCTTTTATCTGCTCATTGTAATTGGGATAATGAGGGAATAACACACACCGGCCATGGGACAGCGGAGAAGACAATTGTCCCATTACTTTTGGTCCCTTAACAAGTGGGAGGCACATGTGCAAACTGCTGTAATTCCTGCACCGTTCACCTGATTTGGATGTAAATCCCTCAGATTACAGCTGACAGTCTGCAGGTAAAGCACGTCTTGTTTGTTTCATTTCAAATCCATTGTGGTGGTGTATAGAGCCAACAATGTTAGAATTGTCTTGATGTCCCAATATTTATGGACCTGACTGTATACAGTAAGTCACTTAAAGGGACATTCATAGTGTTTTTTTTGTTTTGTAGATTTTACCACACTTTAGCCACCATAACCATTGCCGTTTTCACCCAGCTTTCCCGATGGACTGAATGACAAACCTGCTCTATGAATGACAAGATTTTTCGGTTTTTAATGGATTGCAGGGAAACCGCCATAACATGTGATAGGGACGCAGATGCCCTAATCTAAGGGGGGATGTCTCTTTAAAAAATCCTTCTACACATGAGTCCTTGGAGTGTAATATGAAATGTATCACATTGTATCATTCATATTGTTCTACTGTGTTTTTTTTTTTAAGGCCGTGCACGGAATTGTCCTCGTTATATTAACATTAATTACCTTGGCTGAGTCCCTCATTTCTCCCGTAATCGACGTCGCCTCCTCTCGGTGCTAATATTAGAACGTTGCGCGCTGGTCCTCCTGCATTATTCATCGCTGTACCGGTCAGGTACTGGTTTAATTGGAATTGTCTGAACCGAGCAAAATATTATTAAGGTACATCTGATAAGGTAGCATTCCCATCCAGGAGAATACGAAATGAGACATGTACCGTAAGTGCGCTCAAAATTAGACTTCAGTGTATCTGATTCTGGGAAAGCTGAGTGACAACAACCCATGAGAACCCCTCTAAGCTAAGGGCTTGTCACATAGCTTACCAAGACTCCTGAACTGAAGCTTTGACTAATTCTGCAATGACGTGTACCCAGGTTCTACATCAATGTGTAATTAGGCAGGACGCTGGGTGAACCGTCGATGGGAGCCATAATGGGGGCCATATTTACTGTCTGTAGAAGATTTGTAGAGTAAATAAGCATTTTAAACTATTCATGAAGTGACATAAATATAGGAAATGGGCCCCTACGGTAAAATGATGACCCCTCTGGGCGGCAGAAGAGAGTCCACCCTGCTTTACAGTGACCATGAGGAAGGAACAATCCCAGATAAAGCATGTACAGTATATGGGGTTGGCAAACCGGGTAATTGCCCAGGACCCCCAATTCATAGGGGGACCTCCAAAGATAGCCACTCTAAGAACAATCTGAATTAACCATTAAACGCCTTTCACATCCCTAGACCACCAGGGAAGGAATATAAAATGAACTCCTTTGTGGTCCTAGGTCACCAGTGAATGTACAATGCCCCAAGCCAAGAGGGAAAGTAAAATGCACTCCTTCACTGCCCTGGGCCACCAGGGGATGTAAAGAGAACTCTACTAATGCCCTAGACCACCAGGGAATGTTAAATTAACTCCTTCTCTGGCCTAGACCACCAGGGAATGTTAAATTAACTCCTTCTCTGCCCTGGGCCACCAGGGGATGTTAAATTAACTCCTTGACAACCCTAGACCACCAGGGAATGTAAAGTAGTTAACTCTTCCACTGCCCTTGGCCACCAGGGTATGTAAAAAGAACTCAATTAATGCCTTAGACCACCAGGGAATGTTAAATTAACTCCTTCTCTGCCCTAGACCACCAGGGAATGTTAAATTAACTCCTTCTCTGCCCTAGGCCACCAGGGAATGTTAAATTAACTCCTTGACAACCCTAGACCACCAGGGAAAGTTAAGTAGTTAACTCTTCCATTGCCCTGGGCCACCAGAAAATGTAAGATGAACTCCTTCCCTGCCCTAGGCCAAGAGAGAAAGTAAAATACAACTACTTCACTTCCCTAGACCACCAGGGAATTTATGACCTACCTTGGTTCACAGGGGGAAGGGACATTGGTCAAGCTGAGCTGAGCCCAGGGATTATTTTAGGGACAGAAATCTGCACAGCTGTCCGGGACCCCCGCTTCCCAGGAGGACCTTCACGGATGAGAGATCCCAGGATCAACCTTGAACTAACCATTGATTTCACCATTGCCATAAACAACAAAGGGGATTAAGATTAACTCTTTCGCCACCTTGGAAAACACAGGGGATTTAGAATTAACCCCTTCATTGCCACTAGAAACTTTAAAATTGCAAGGAAAAACCTCCCCCTACTTTGCTACTTTTCATAAAGCTCTGGCTGATGCTCCACTACCTCACCGGCCTCATATCAACTGCAGGACCTCCTCCATATGAGTTATACCCTTCTGTCCATGTGTCCAATGAGCTCAATTGTACAGCTAGAAATAAACACTTAAAGTGACAGTCCGCCTTAATATTGACTTTATAGTTG
Organism: Bufo gargarizans; assembly: GCF_014858855.1. NCBI lineage: Eukaryota > Metazoa > Chordata > Amphibia > Anura > Bufonidae > Bufo > Bufo gargarizans. The sequence continues at coordinate 364,186,470 of NC_058085.1, forward strand.
ACAAATATAAATTCCAGGCATCATTACCCGGTCAACAGGCTGCTGTTGATGCTTCCATTCTATCTTTTACATTTTCCATAGCTAATACTCTTAGTATGTAATGATGTTTAATGTCCTACTCCTAAGCCCGAAAACAGCAGGAATATAAAGGAATTATGTTATACAGATTATTTTTTCCTTAAAAACTTATATATCAACCTGCTTTGCTCCCCCAACTCTATAACCTGCTGCTTGAAAATTATACTGCATTTCATGGTGACAGATTCACTTTTTTTTTTTTATCATTCGTTATTATATTTTTCCCCAAATAGATATCAGGTAAATTATTAATTAACAATTTATATTGAAATATAGGATTGGCACTCATATATGGAAAAATACACTATTTATTAATTGTAAAGATAGACCAGGCACTCTATATATGTAGCCAACAAGTGAGATATTTATTATATAAAATCAATTACTAAAACAACAAGATAAAAAAAGTAGCATAAAATAGCAGTAGCACAATATATAACAATATATAGCAATAATATAGCAGCAACAGACAACAATGTAGCAGCAATTTAAAGCAAGGGTCATAATGAGTTAAAGTCCATTCAAATAAACCGCGAATGTAGGTCGGGAGCTCCTTTAAACTGCAGTAATGCCAATGTCTTTCTTTCAAATAAATTACCCAAGGATTGGGTCAGGGTAATGTCTTATATTAGAATTCCACTCCTGGTTGATTCACGGTATAGCGGAAGAGACTAGAGGGTACAATGTAAACCGCAATGTGGCGTCCCACACACAGTTGTATTTGCTTATTCACTGTTACCTTGCTCTTGTCTCGTTCCCGTCTCTCAATACCGACTCGTTGATCTCAGCTGACTCTGTATCCAGTGTCGTCAGCGAATTTAGCGCTCGTTGAACTCGAGTGCCGCCAGGGTTTATTCGTTCCAGGAACTTCGGTTTAAATCCAGGGGAGACTTTCTACCAGCATGCCGATGTAAGGTATAGCCCATACGCGTTTCGGGGACGTGGCACAATGAGGAAGGGGCCACGTCCCCGAAACGCGTATGGGCTATACCTTACATCGGCATGCTGGTAGAAAGTCTCCCCTGGATTTAAACCGAAGTTCCTGGAACGAATAAACCCTGGCGGCACTCGAGTTCAACGAGCGCTAAATTCGCTGACGACACTGGATACAGAGTCAGCTGAGATCAACGAGTCGGTATTGAGAGACGGGAACGAGACAAGAGCAAGGTAACAGTGAATAAGCAAATACAACTGTGTGTGGGACGCCACATTGCGGTTTACATTGTACCCTCTAGTCTCTTCCGCTATACCGTGAATCAACCAGGAGTGGAATTCTAATATAAGACATTACCCTGACCCAATCCTTGGGTAATTTATTTGAAAGAAAGACATTGGCATTACTGCAGTTTAAAGGAGCTCCCGACCTACATTCGCGGTTTATTTGAATGGACTTTAACTCATTATGACCCTTGCTTTAAATTGCTGCTACATTGTTGTCTGTTGCTGCTATATTATTGCTATATATTGTTATATATTGTGCTACAGCTATTTTATGCTACTTTTTTATCTTGTTGTTTTAGTAATTGATTTTATATAATAAATATCTCACTTGTTGGCTACATATATAGAGTGCCTGGTCTATCTTTACAATTTTCTACAACCCCTTTGTGGCTGGGTGGACCACTTAGACCAAGAGCACCTGTTCCGCATTGTCTAATTGGAGTGATCCACAGATTTTCTTCTCACTATTTATTAATTGGTCAGCTATTTAGTAATCCAATATATTACTTCTTTCAATAAATTAATCATACATGGAAAAAAATTTGTATAAAATGAATGCTGACACTGACCAATACAATATGGATTGAATACAGATGAATAAAACAATATATCAAAACACAATATACATATCAATATTAAAAGAAATGAATCTTAAAAAAAGGGAAAATTGAATTACAGCATCAGAAAAATCTTTGGAAACTGTGTGTAACTACTCCAGCAATAGTAGCCATTTTCTACAAAGATTACTAAGTGTGCGGCGTGCTAATCAAATATCACCTATCTTTGGATATAACTTCGCTGATATGGAACAGTATTAATATACAGCGATTCATTACCACAACCTGTTTTTTAAGATTCATTTCTTTTAATATTGATATGTATATTGTGTTTTGATATATTGTTTTATTCATCTGTATTCAATCCATATTGTATTGGTCGGTGTCAGCATTCATTTTATACAATTATTATTTTCCATGTATGATTCATTTATTGAAAGAAGCAATATATTGGATTACTAAATAGCTGACCAATTAATAAATAGTGTCTTTTTCCATATATGAGTGCCAATCCTATATTTCAATATAAATCAGACTAAGCATTTGAGGGGTGTATCAAATTTGGATGAGAGCACCTACCCTGAGGGGGCAGAGGTGAGCGAAACTCTTTACCTATTAATTGGCAAATTAATAATTAACAACACACCATCAATCCACTACCCTTTAACCCCTTCTACCCCCTTGACAGGTTCCCTTTAATTATTCCTTGGGTGTTCACACGTCATGACCAGGGCCGCACCTTCAATAAGGCAAGGAGACGCGATCGCCTCAGGCAGTGCACCCCTAGAGATAAGCGGAGGGCGGCAGCAGGTTTGTGGGAAACGAGCGCTTCCATTGTTCTCGTCTCTACTGTATCGCCGTCTTGAGGAGCATGAGAGCAGCGTCTTCCTTCCCTCTTTCCTCTAATAGACTGTAGGCCTAGTGCCTATCAGAAGCCAGTGCAGGTGGCACGACCACATCATCATCATCATGCCACCTGTGCCAGGCAGTGTACAGCGCGGGAAAGAGGCCTCCACCACATCACTGAAAGCACCATGGAGGTAAGTTCATTTGGCACCACGCTGTTGGGCCACTATGGAGGAGGGGGGAGAGAAGCACTATGGGGGCATCTACTGGGGGCACGTTATAGGGGCATTTTATACTGAAACACGTTATGGGGGGCACTAAAGAGAAGGGGAGAGAGGAGCACTATGGAGGTATCTATTGGGGACACTATATAGTGGCACACATTATAGGGACACTATGGGGACATTAGCTCAACTGGGCGCACTAACAGGGGGAACTATTGTACTGGCACACACAAATGCGTATTGGCACACATTATAAGGGAACTATAGGGACATTGGCTGTACTGGTGGCACTAAGAGGATGTATTTTTTGCACTGACATGTAAGGTGCATTGGCACACATTATGTGAGCACTAAGGGACAATGGCTCAACAGGTGAGAGCTAAGAGTAGGTATATTTTTGTACTGGCACACATTATGGGGCATTTTTTGTATTAGAACATTTTATAAGGGGGCATTTTTGCACTGGCATGCATTATAAGGCAGCATTTTTGTACTGGCACACATGGCAGACATTATAAGAGTGTATTTGTTGTACTGGCAGACAGGATCACATTGGGGGGCATTTTTCTACTGTCACGCATTATTACTATTGGGGGCACTATTACTTCTAAGTGCACTCTGGTGGAGAATTATTACTATTGGTTGGACTTTGGGGAGCATCATTACTGTGGGGATGGGGGGGCACCCTGGCACAGTATCAGCTTAGCACAATTATTTTGAGGGACATTATGTTTACACTATTAGTGTCAGGGACATTTGCTGGGTACAGTTATTTTTTAGGGCACTGTGTGCCAATAATTATTGAAGGGGGCTCCATCTGTGTGGTAATAGTATTTTCAGGTGGACTGTTTCTGGAGTACAGTATTGAGGAGCACAGCAGGCACAATATTGGAGGTGGGAGGATGGGGTGTTCAGGAGGTGGGAGGATGATGGAAAAGTCGGAAACTAAGATGTCTACTCTACAGAGATGAAAGAAATCGTCATGGTGGTCTAGTCTGAAAGGAGAAGAGGAGGAAAGAGAACATCTACATCAGAGGAGACATTACTGGATGTAAGAGGTGTGTGGGTCTGTTTGCTTTGTAGCTCTGTATGTAATGTTAGAAGGAAAGAGGTTAGGTAGAGAATTTGCCATCTGTGTGGGAGGAGGGGCGCCATTTCAATTTTCGTCTCAGGCAGCAGAAAGAATAGGTGCACCCCTGGTCATGACCACTGTCGACCACAGTTACCTGCTTGCTGATTGCCTCCATATAACACCAGATGGCTTTAACAGACTACTAACTTGAGATTCGTGCATAGGGTTGTAACACCTGTGACAGATGTTAGAAGGTCTGAAAGACTGACTGCACATGAGTGATCTGACAGCCTCCCCCCCCCCCCCCCCCGGTTGTTTACTAGGCCTCAGCGAAATGCTGGTTTCTTCACCAGGGAAGAAACAGGTTGTCTCTGCCCTGTCTTTACCTTTAGGGCATCCGAGGGTCACCAGGGTTTTCTAGGTTACTGTGTATGGGCATCTCTACCATCGAGAGGATGGTAGGGCCAGGAGCAGGGTTTTATAGGTGGTGACCCTTTTCCTTCCCTAGTGGTGAGGCCTAGTGTCTTTCCCCTTCCTTCTTGTTGTCTTTTGGTGTTCTCTCCTACTACATCCGTGACATTATCCAGAGCCAATACCGTCATTTTTTGTTCTGATCTGTGCAGCTATGGATACTAGCTGCAGAATCTGACTTTGGAGGTAGCAGACTTCCGCGCGACGGTCTTGCAGATTCAGAGTCCACAGGCTGCTGGTTCCAGTGGTGGGTCCTAGGCCTGCTCTGAACCGAAGGTGGCTCTCCCAGACAGGTTTTCTAGGGGTAGTGACAATTTCATCCGGTTCAGGGAGTCCTGTAAATTATACGTTAGGCTGTGTCCATACTCTTCTGGGGATAAGTGTCAATGTGTAGGTATGATTATTTTGTTGCTTAAAGAGGACGCCTAATCTTGGGCTTTTTCTCTGCCAACCGAATAACCGTCCCTCCAGTCTGTACATGAATTCTTTAGAGCCTTGTGTCTTATCTACGATGACCCGGATCAGATCTCTCAGGCCGAGACCAAGTTACGGGGTTAGCGGCAGGGAGAATGTTCCGCAGGGACCTATTGCTGTGAATTTAGGAGATGGGCTACCGATACAGAGTGGAACGATTCTGCTCTCCGTAGCCAATTCTGTCAGGGTATCTCTGAGAGACTGCAGGGCACGTTGGCTTTTTATGAAAATCCTGAGTCATTGGAAGCAGCTATGTTCATTGCTGTACATCTTGATAGACGCCTGAGGGAGAGATCTAGGGGTCCTCATCCTCAGGACGTACTGTCAAACAAGGGTACTGCTTCCTTTGACACTTATGGTGGAGAGACACTGGTTGCGCCTTGTGATAAGCCTATGCAGTTAGGAGGAGCTACTCCTGGAACTACTGGCAAAAGCTTTGGTCATGTGAAAGGAGTCAGTCTTATTCCTGGAGCTAAACTGCCCAAATCTCTATTGTATAATCTTTCGGAACCCGAAAGAAAGGCCATGCGAGAGTATATCACCAAGAGTGTATACATTGATGACATACTCATCAGGATCATGTGAGACAGGTGTTACATATCCTAGGAGAGAATAAGTTGTATGCTAAGATGGAAAAGTGTGTATTTGCTGTACAGGAAGTGCAATTTCTGGGTTACCTGCTCTCATCCTCAGGTTTTCGTATGGATCCCGAGAAGCTCCGTGCGGTGTTGGACTGGGATCGACCCAAAAATCTGAAAGTGCTTATGTGGTTTTTGGGGTTTACCAACTACTACTGTAAATTTATCTTGAACTATTCATCAGTGTTTAAACCTTTAACAGACATGACTAGGAAGGGTGCTGATATTTCTATCTGGTTTGATCTGGCATTACAGGCCTTTTCTGCAGTGAAAGAATGTTTTGATTCAGCCTCTAGTCTGATGCAACCGAATGTGTCTCAGCCATTCATTGTAGAGGTTGATGCATCCAAGGTAAGTGTAGGAGCAATCTTGTCGCAGGGTCCTTCACCCAGTAAATGGCGCCCAGGTGCATTTTTCTCTAAAAAACTCTCGACTGCTGAAAGAAATTATGATGTGGGTAATAGGAAATTGCTGGCCATTAAGTTGGCGTTCGAGGAATGGCGGCATTGGTTGGAAGAAGCAATTCATCTTATTACGGTAATTATGGATCACAAGATCTGGCCTACCTGGAGTCGGCTAAGCAACTGAACCCAAGGCAGGCCAGATGGTCATTGTTTTTCACCAGATTTAACTTCATCGTCACTTACCGCCCTGGGGTTAAGAATGTCAAGGCGGATGCTTAGCTTTCCTAGGGGGGGGGGGTCCTAATGACCCTAGTCCTATTTTATCTGAAGGGGTAGTTATATCCACTCTTTATCCTGATCTTGAGGCCAGGGTGTTGGAGGCACAGGAGGATGCTCAGGACTCTTGTCCTCCGGGGAAATTGTTTGTTCCCTCAGAAATACGTCACAAGGTGTTCGAGGAACATCACTGTACGGTGCTTGCTGGTCACCCTGGGAGCAGATCGACCGTCGATCTCATCTCTCGCAGATTCTGGTGGCTGGGGTGGCGTAAGTGTATTGAGGACTATGTGTCAGCCTGTGGTACCTGTGCACGTGCTAAGGTGACACATGCTTGGCCTTCCGGATCTCTGCTTCCATTGCCCATCCCGTCCAGACCTTGGACACATTTGTCCATGGATTTTATCACAGATATACAGAATTCTTCGGGAAAAAATGTGATTCTGGTGGTTGTCGATCGTTTTAGTGAAATGGCACACTTTATTGCATTACCTAGTTTACCCAATGCTAAAACTCTTGCACAGGTGTTTGTCGACAGCATCGTGAAACTACATGGCATTCCCTCTGATGTGGTGTCTGATAGAGGGACTCGGTTTGTTTCCAGATTCTGGAAAGCATTCTGTACTCGTCTGGGTGTACAATTGTCCTTCTCTTCGGCTTTTCATCCTCAGTCGAACAGACAGACAGAGCGCACTAATCAGAATCTGGAGACTTATTTGAGATGTTTTGTTTCAGAGAATCAGGAAGAGTGGTCTTCATTCTTGTAGTTAGCTCAGTTTGCCATTAATAACCGTAGACAGGAGTCCACTGATAAGTTGCAGTTTTTTGGGGCATATGGGTACCATCCACAGTTTGGTACATTTTCTGGTGCTGAAAATTCTAGCATTCCTGAGGAGGAACGATTTTCCTCTTCTTTGTCTTCTATTTGGCGGAAAATCCAAAATAACCTGAAAAAGATGGGCAACAGGTATAAGCGTGCGGCTGACAGGAAACGTATGAGTTGTCCGGACCTGAGAGTGGTTGATTCTGTGTGGTTGTCAACAAGAAACATTAAACTTAAGGTACCTGCTTGGAAGTTGGGCCTAAGATTTATTGGTTCATATAAGATCACTGCCATTGTTAACCCTGTAGCCTTCCGTCTTCTGTCTTCCTCAGGCTTTGAAAATCGATAACGTATTTCATAAATAGTTGTTAAAGAAATGTGTCGAACCTGTTGAGCCGTCTTCCTTACCTCCCGCTCCTGTCATGGTGGACGTCAATTTAGAATTTCAGATCAGCAGGATTGTGGACTTCCGAGTTCTTCGGAGATCCCTCCAGTATCTCGTTCATTGGAGAGGGCACGGACGAAAGGAGAGGATGTGGGTTCCAGCGACCGATGTTAATGCTAGTCTTCTGGTGAGAGCAATTCACAGAGCACATCCTGATAAGGTCGGTCCTGGGTGCCCGGAGGTCACCTGTAGAAGGGGGGGGGGGGTACTGTCACACCTGTGACAGGTGTTAGAATGTCTGAAAGACTGACTGCACATGAGTTATCTGACAGCCTCTTTTGTTTTCACTTTGTCTGTGTGTTGCTGGCATGTCTCCACACCTCCTGTTCAGGTGTGGATCATGTGACCTTTACCTCTGCCTATTTAGTCTGACTCTACGCATCACTCCTTACTCTGGATAGCTTAATTTGGTTTTGGAAGAGCTGGAGTGTGGTTCTTCTTGAAGCCCTGTTCATTCATTATCCTCAGAAGTTAAGTGTTCCGCTTGTTGCAGTCAGCACCAGTAAGGGCCTTAATTTGGGTCGAGGATCGTCCAGTGTCTTGACGGACAGCCAATTGGATCCTCCGGCTCTGTGCTGATGACATTTTTTTGGGTCTTCCATTTGACTTTTTTGCTCCATAACCCTCAGGATCAATTAAATTCCAAATGACTGTCTTACTGCGTCCCACCTCAGCAGCTATGGCGCGCTGTGAGAGACCCTGCTTATGCAGTTCAACAACCCGACCACGTTCAAAAAGGGAGAGTTTTCATGACAATGAATCCACATCTTTGCACAGATTTGGCCTTTTAAAGGCATGTGGTCCTAAACTTTTGATCAGCTAAAAAACAGCCTGTTTCAGTTTATTAGTTGTTTTGATTAAATTGAATGCTCAAAAAATGTTTAGTCTCACTCTCATTTCTTCTTATTGCATGTTGAAGCTCTACTTGGAACCTTGTTAAGATCCAGCCATGCTAAATAGGATTTTTTCTCATTTTCCAAGTGGTCTTAAACTTTTCATCAGGACTGTATGAAGGATGGCCTTATGCCTATCCCATGCATGCTTGAACTCCTTCACTGTATTGGCAGCTACCACTTCTGCAGGAAGGCTATTCCATGCATCCACTACTCTCTCAGTACAGTAATACTTCCTGATATTACTTTTAAACCTTTGCCCCTCTAATTTAAAACTATGTCCTCTTGTAGCAGTTTTTCTTCTTTTAAATATTCTCTCCTCTTTTACCTTGTTGATTCCCTTTATGTATTTAGCAGTTTCTCTCATATCCCCCCTGTCTCGTCTTTCTTCCAAGCTATACATGTTAAGGTCCTGTAATCTTTCCTGGTAAGTTTTATCCTGCAATCCATGTACCAGTTTAGTAGCTCTTGTCTGAACTCTCTCCAAAGTATCAATATCCTTCTGGAGATATGGTCTCCAGTACTGAGCACAATACTCCAAATGTGGTCTCACTAGTGCTCTGTAGAGCGGCATGAGCACCTCCCTCTTTCTACTGGTAATGCCTCTCCCTATACACCCAAGCATTCTGCTAGCATCTCCTGCTGCTCTATGACATTGTCTGCCTACCTTTAAGTCTTCTGAAATAATGACCCCAGAGAAGACTCTGGTACGGCCTGAACTGGTGGCACCCCATGATTTGTTGCCTGGGAGATCCCTTCCTGTCTCCGGGATTGGAGGATTAGAACCAGCGCTGCCCGTCGCCAAGGTTTATTTGGACTAGGGCGCCTGTCGAGGAGTAAGGGAGGTGGGGGTATCCTCAAATATCCCTGCCAGTGTTTTGCTGGGGACGGACCTGGGGCGGCTTGTGTCTAAGTACATGGCCACTGACAACCGAGGTCCGATCCCCCAGAATGTGATGTCATGTCCACCCCTGTTGATACTGTTATTGATCATAACATGCTTGTTGATGGGGATTTGGGGGTGGGGGATGTAATGTGTGCCTCTCCCCTCAAGGGGGAGGGGGTCATTCACGCCAGCTGTGCTGAGGCCCCAGGGTATGGCCAGCAAGCAAGCTGGGACCTGTTGTCCTCAGGTGTGGCTACTGAGGGGACAAGCAAGGGGCAGACAGCTGCGGGGGAGGAGGATGCAAATGAGGTCAGGGCTGTCCCAGGAGAAGTAGGGCTGCCAGATAAAGCCTCAGTGCAGGGTTCCTCCACCATTGGGATGTCAGAGTGGCCTAGGGACCGGCAGTTAGTAGAACTGACAGAGGGCGTGGCAGTCTCATCTATTCTGACCACGTCCCACCAGGGGTTTCAGGTGGCGTTAGGGGCTAGCACCAGCTTGAAAGCTCTTACGGAGCAGGTGGCACGGCCTCCCTTGGACTCAGACCTCTAGAGGGCAGTCTGGGACCATGGACGGTTGTGCCGGGAAACTGTCCAACCAGGCTCACCGGAGACGTGGCCTAAGGACCGACAATTAGTGGTACCTTATCCGTTCAGGGCGGAGATTTTGTGGATTGCTCAGGAGGTTCCGATGGCTTGATACCCAGGGGCCGCTAAGTCAGATGCCTGGGCGGGAGACGTAGCCACCCCTTGGGTGTCGGTCATCGAGTGTGTCGTGCACTTCCAGGAAAAGGCGCAGGCCTTGTCACGGATAGTGCACGACAGTATGGGGCAGGCCCAGACCGTCCAGAGGCGGGGGTACGACCAGATGGCTTGTGAGAGGACCCACCAGGTGGGTCAGCAAGCGTGGATACTGGTTCCCGTACCTCAGGACAAGCTTCAGGCGGCCTGGGAGGGCCCGTACATCGCGCACCAGCAGCTCAAAGCCAGGGTGTACCTAGTCACCCTGGACCACACCCAGGGAAGGCAAAAGGCCTTCCACGTGAAACTGATGCAGGCGCATCATGAGCGGGAGGCAGGTGCCTTCCCAGAATACCACCCCTTCTGTGAACTGTTCACCAAAATGCCCGGAAGGACGGCGTCCACCGAGATGCTGTTAGGCATGGAGTATGCCCCTAGCACTTTTAAGCGGATGGTCAAGCGGCTTAAGAGACTTGAAGGGTACGCGGCCGCGTACCTGGAGGTCATTGCCGTCTTCAGTCCTACATGGGAGGATCCTTGAGAGCATCTGGCGCAGATGCTCGGGACGACCTGCCAGGCAGGCTTGACCCTTATGCCAGAGAAGTGACAGTTAGGCATAAGCGAGGGACCCCGGGCAGGCGGGGAAGCTTGGGAACCGGAGCCTGGGAGAGTGGATGCCAGTGCATCCTGACTCACCCTATGGGACAAGAACTAGGTGATGTACTTCCTGGGCACCGCTGGGAACTATAGTGGGTTCGCGCCCCACTATAGTAGCCTGGCGATGCCCCTGACAGACCGCACCAGGAATAAGCTGCCCTCTGCAGTAGATTGGACAACCGACTGTGAGACAGCCTTCCAGGCGCTGAAGGAAGCCCTTTCCAACATCCCGATGCTACAGGCAGCCGACCTCATGCGGCCGTTTATAGTACCGACCGACGCCAGTAATTTCGGCCTCGGTGTCATACTCGGTCGAGGGGACTCTATTGGCCAAAAACGAATGGGAGGTGGGTACGCAGGAGTCTTGTGCTTCAGCCATGCCACTTTGCCATTTTGCCACCAGAGAGGGTACGGATGGGTGCACAGGGAAACACAGGAATGTGCTTCCCCTAGCGCCTTCTGTGAGGAATATGGATTAATATTTATGTCAGCCATGTCTCCACACCCACCATTTAATGATAGATAGCAGAGGTAGTGAACTCCACAGGAGGGCCCTGCTTCAAAGCCCCAGCCATATGGCAGGAAACTTCTTGCAGCCACCTTTGTTCACAATTTTAAACCCCATTCAGACAGCATGGATCCTGCAGGAAAACCTCCCTGCAGGGGTTCTAAGCCATTTCACGCTTCAATCTAATCTAGCAGAAAGCATGTAACCGGCGATTTATAAGGAATTATAAATCACCCGGCCATCACAGGCGCAAACCAGATACATATTTGTGTCCCGGCGGCCACGATGAACATGCCCATGGTCTTAGTTTGGTAGTGGGATGCCAGGGAAGGGAGATATACATATCTCCCCACAGAAACCAAATAACGGTACCATGTTGGGACTCTACTTGTAGCCGGAACCCAGGCAGATCTGTTGGTCCCAGTACCATCCCCCTGTGACGTTCTAGTCTGGAGCTACAAACCCTAAAGTGTTTTGTGGGTCATTTAATGCCAGCCCAGAAGAGGGGGAGTGGACCCTTCCCAGAGGAGGGGCCGGCTACAGTTTAAAAGGCTTGTGCCAGCAAGCGGGCGTGTCTTTTCTCTGAAGGAGGGTCACATTGTGCCATTTGTTTAGAGGGACCTTCAACCAGCTGACATTAATGCCCTCCATGTGAATACAGCAAAGGACTAATCATAACCCAGCGGAACATTCATCTACCCGGTAACTGACTTGTGCTCTGTGTAATCCTGTTTGTACCATATTACCTATATTTGTAACCTCAGACCACTGTATATATTCTTTGTGTATAGTGTTATATCTAGTGTGCCCTTTAGGCGATTAAATATATAATTTAATCTTATGCTGTCTTGTATCTCGATCACGAATCCCCACGTGCGTGATTCGGCCTAGTTATAAGCTACCGCGGGTTGGTTTCTCACCCTATATAATCCCGTTAGCAGACCGGGCTTATATCAAACGAGAAGCTGGTAGCAGATTACCCGGGCTGAAACAGCGCTGTTTCCTTGCTGCAGTGAAAAAGCTCTCTCAGCTTGTTGCCTCTCTGTGCCCGCGTGTACAGGAGGTGTCTGTGTAAACTGTACCAAGCTGACATTATATGCTCCTCCAGGAGGGCGTTACATCACATCTTGGTAACCAGGGACCATACCGTGTATCGTGAGCTCGGTGAATGTGCGTTTATTCTCCCGGTATCATGCGATGTTTCAGTCCTCTCAGTGGGACTATTCTCAAGCAGCAGAAGTGCCGCAGAGTTTCTTTATTTTATATATATTGTAGGAGAGTCCCCGGAATAATAATGGACGGACGATACGTGCCACCAGAGGTCCTGGCCTCGGTGGAGTAAGAACCGGATCATTGCGGTTACAGCGGCGAATGCTGCCGGCGCAGCGTGTCCGGGCCGGTTCTTACTGTTCCCCACGGCCAGCCCAGGTTTTTGGTGGAGCTGGGCCTTTAAGAACCCAGCCTGCTGATGATGGGGGTGGGGTGTGTCTTGCTGTGCTGGAGATTTCCACAGACAGAGTGAGTGCTGGTGAAGGAGAGTCTGGGCGCAGCACACATTGAAGGATAGCCCTGGGACCTGTGGTGCTACGAGCCGAAGGGGCTCTGGCCTGAGGGAGACAAAGGCAGATAGCCTAGAAGCCTGCAGAACTGCTGTGGTCTGTCCAAAACAAGGTGACTCAAACCTGCTGTTTATTTTCTATGGAAGGACTTTTGTTTTATGCACTATGTGGATATGCACCTGTGTGGTCTGCACATTGCCTGTTATGCCGTTGGTGTGAATAAAGTCACAGTGTATCACAAAGACTGTCTATGATTGCCTCAATACTGCCGCCGCTACCGTAGCCTACCACGAGCACATCCCCACAATTGGTGGCTTGGAGCGGGCATTCCTGCAGTGAGGCAGGCCTGAGGCAAAAGTTGTGTTGGACTGCATGTCATATATCAGGCCTGCAAGTTTTATGGTTCCTGACAAGATGGAGGAGGCCATTAAGCACCTGATTCAGAGTAATGTACAGCAGCAACAGGCATTGCAGGCTCAGAAGGAAAGACATGATGAGGCTATGTGTGCACAGCAGCAAACAAACAATCTCCTAATGCAGCAGCTGGTAGCCATGCAAGAGTCGGTGCGAACATCCCTGCAAGGAGTTTCAACTGCGACAACCCCGACTGTGTCTACCGCCAGGGACAAAGTCCGATCCGCCCTGAGGAAAATGGGTCCGGGAGATGATATAGAGGCATTCCTGATGGTATTCGAAAGAACCGCGGAGCAAGAGAGGCTGCCGTTGGAGCAGTGGGCCGAGGTGGTGGCGCCTTTTCTGGTGGGGGACGCACAAAAGGCCTATTTTGACCTCAGCTGCGATGAGGCCAAGGACTATGAGAGGCTAAAAACTGAGGTGTTGGCCAGGTTGGGGGTAAACACCTATGTGCGAGCGCACAGGGTGTATCAGTGGGTGTTTGCCGAGTCCCGACCCGCCCGGTCACAAGCCTATGACTTACTTCACCTAGTAAAAAAATGGCTTCAGCCTGAAATATTGAGCACTTCTCAGATGGTTGAAAGGGTCGTGGTCGACAGGTTCGTGCGTACCCTCCCGAGAGCCATACAGCGCTGGGTGGGACAAGGCGATCCAGGCAACCTGGAACAACTGGTTAGCCTGGTGGAGAGGTATATGGCCACTCAGGATTTGGTGCGGGACTCAGCGGTACTACCGAAGTCACGTCAGCCCCCGTTGCCGACCCGGGATCCTGAAAAAGGGATCCCACCACATAAGGAGGGGAGTGGATCTCCAGTCCGTGGGAGGAATACCCTGGGGAGGAGGGAGGCTGCGAGGATCAGATGTTGGCATTGTCAGGACTGGGGACATGTGGCATCCAACTGCCCTAGGGCATCCGAACCCATGGACTGCGGGTTCGCTCGCCGGTCCTCTTTTTATGCCCAACCGGTGTATATAGCTGACCCCCTGCTGGCGGCGGACAACCCTCCGGTGTGTGATGTCGTTGTTAATGGACACTCCGTGCAGGCCCTGCTGGACTCTGGGAGCCTGGTAACTCTGGTCCATGAGTCGCTGGTAACGGAAAAACTCCCAGAAAGGCGAACCCTTACCATTGTCTGTATACATGGGGATCGCAGGGAGTATCCCACCACTAAGGTTACCCTGGCAGTGTGTGGAAAGGAGGTACCACATGTCGTCGGGGTGGGGAGACGGCTCCCTTATGCCGCAATATTGGGGAGGGACTTTCCCCTGTTCTGGACTTTGTGGAGGAACGGGTTGCCTACCTATGGGGAAGGAAAATGTCCAGGTCCCGAGCCCGAGGACCCCGAGGCAGGGACCCCAGCTGTAGGGGTCACCGTAGAGGAGGTAGAGTGTAACCCTGACCGGTTTCCCCTAGAAGTATTGGCGGGTGAGACAGTAGAAAGTTCGTCCATCCTGGATCTGGAGGTACCCCGAGAAACCTTCGGGACCGCACAGCTCCAGGATTCGACGTTATTGCGGGCTAGAGAAGGTGTGTCGGTGGTTAATGGTGTTGCCCAGCGTCCCGGCGCCGATACCGTATTTCCTCACCTGGCCTATAACCAGGACCTGTTATATAGGGTAGACAAGGTGAGGCAGGAGGTGGTGGAACAACTGGTGGTGCCCCAGCCTTACCGGCGAATGGTCTTGGATTTAGCGCATGCGCATGTGTTGGGTGGTCATCTAGGGGTTAAGAAAACGCTGGAGCGAATTCTACAACGGTTCTATTGGCCTGGGATATATGAGGAAGTCCGGAGGTTCTGTCAGTCCTGTCCAGTGTGTCAGCTGACTAGCCCCCAACCTCACTATCGCAGTCCACTGGTACCTATGCCCATTATAGAGGTGCCCTTCGAAAGGATCGCCATGGATCTGGTAGGCCCCATTATTAAGTCAGCCCGAGGTCACCAACACATCCTGGTAGTGTTAGACTATGCCACTCGCTATCCGGAGGCGGTCCCATTGCGCCATACGTCGGCCAAGGTAATAGCTAAAGAGCTCATGAGTATGTTTGCCCGGGTGGGGATACCAAAGGAGATTCTGACGGACCAGGGGACACCCTTTATGTCCAAAGTAACAAAGGAATTGTGTAAGCTATTAAATATTAAACACCTGCACACGTCCGTCTACCATCCCCAAACCGATGGGTTAGTAGAACGGTTTAATAAGACCCTGAAGTCCATGCTAAAAAGAGTCGTGGCTAAGGACGGGAGGGATTGGGACTTACTGTTGCCCTATGTTTTGTTTGCGGTACGGGAGGTGCCCCAGGCGTCCACGGGGTTCTCGCCCTTTGAGTTGTTATATGGGCGACATCCCCGTGGGCTACTGGATATCGCTAAGGAAGCATGGGAGCAACAGCCTACGCCTCATAAAAGTGTGATAGAGCACATAGGAAAAATGCAGGACCGAATAGGGGTCGTGTTGCCGATCGTCCGTGAGCACATGGAAGCGGCACAACTGGCCCAGAGTCGGGTATATAACCGAACCGCCCGGGTAAGGACATTTCACCCGGGGGACCGAGTTCTTGTACTCGTGCCCACGGTCGAGAGTAAATTCTTGGCCCGGTGGCAAGGACCCTATGAAGTTAAGGAGAAGGTGGGCCCAGTTGATTACAGGATATACCAGCCAGGGAGGCGGAAGCCCGAACAGGTATATCATGTGAATCTACTAAAACCTTGGAGAGACAGAGAGAATTTGTTTGCAGACAGCCCGCCCTCTGTCGGGACGTCAGGGAGTGACCCGGGGTCACCAGGTGTTCCGGAGAGCGCCGCTGGGGTGACGATAGGGGACGGACTGTCGACCAAACAAGCACAAGAGGTGAAAGAATTTGTTAGTCGGAATAGGGACGTATTCTCTGACCTTCCTGGACGTACCACCTTGATCGAGCATGACATTATCACCGAGCCCCGGGTGAAAGTCCGCCTAAGACCATACCGAGTACCGGAGGCTCGGCGACAGGCCATTTCGCAGGAGGTAAGATCGATGCTACGTCTAGGGGTCATAGAAGAGTCAAAGAGCGAGTGGGCTAGCCCGATTGTCCTTATTCCCAAACCGGATGGTTCATTACGGTTCTGTAATGATTTTAGGAAATTGAATGAGGTATCAAAATTTGACGCCTATCCCATGCCTCGGGTAGACGAGTTGATAGAGCGGCTGGGAAAAGCCCGGTATTTTTCGATCCTAGATCTCACGAAGGGCTACTGGCAGGTACCTCTGACGGAGGCGGCAAAGGAGAAGACGGCCTTTGTCACCCCGGAGGGGCTTTTTCAGTATAGGGTGTTGCCTTTTGGGTTACATGGCGCTCCGGCTACGTTCCAGCGTCTGATGGATGTCGTCCTCAAGCCCCATCACCAGTATACCTCCGCGTATCTGGATGATATAGTCGTGTTTAGCCCAGACTGGGAGGGTCATTTGTCAAAACTTCAGGCAGTGATAGATTCTCTAAGGAAGGCGGGGTTAACTGCCAACCCAAAAAAATGCTCGGTGGGACTAGAGGAAGCTCGCTATTTGGGGTATGTGATTGGACGCGGAGTCATTAGGCCCCAAGTAAATAAAGTTGAAGCAATCCGGAATTGGCCCAGGCCTCGTACGTCCAAGCAAGTACGGTCATTTTTGGGCCTGATTGGGTACTACATGAGGTTCATTCCCCATTTTGCCACCTTGGCAGCCCCGTTAACCGGCCTCTTGAAGGGTAGAAAGTCGGTGATGGTTCGCTGGGGGGAGAAGGAGGAGGAGGCGTTCTCCCGTTTGAAGTCGGCCCTATGTGAGTCCCCAGTTCTGGTGACGCCCGACTTCAAGCGGGAGTTTGTAGTTCAAACAGATGCCTCGGGAGTAGGACTAGGGGCTGTGCTTTCCCAAGAGCTCAACGGGGAAGAGCACCCCGTGGTTTTTCTAAGCCGCAAGCTTACCCCAGCAGAAACCCGGTATAGCATTGTGGAGAGAGAGTGCCTCGCCATCAAGTGGGCACTCGAGTCTCTCAGATATTACCTTCTGGGGAGAAGGTTCCGTCTGGTGACCGACCACTCCCCTCTCCAGTGGATGAGTCGGGCTAAGGAGGGGAGCGCTCGGGTTACCAGGTGGTTCTTGTCCCTCCAAAACTTTAAGTTCACTGTTGAGCACAGGGCCGGCCGCTTACAGGGGAACGCAGATGCCCTGTCCCGGGTACACTGCTGTGCGTGTGTTCACCCCCTCAGGCTTGAACGGTATGTTCAAGCCCTCAGGGGTGAACAAAGGGGGGGGATATGTAGGAGAGTCCCCGGAATAATAATGGACGGACGATACGTGCCACCAGAGGTCCTGGCCTCGGTGGAGTAAGAACCGGATCATTGCGGTTACAGCGGCGAATGCTGCTGGCGCAGCGTGTCCGGGCCGGTTCTTACTGTTCCCCACGGCCAGCCCAGGTTTTTGGTGGAGCTGGGCCTTTAAGAACCCAGCCTGCTGATGATGGGGGTGGGGTGTGTCTTGCTGTGCTGGAGATTTCCACAGACAGAGTGAGTGCTGGTGAAGGAGAGTCTGGGCGCAGCACACATTGAAGGATAGCCCTGGGACCTGTGGTGCTACGAGCCGAAGGGGCTCTGGCCTGAGGGAGACAAAGGCAGATAGCCTAGAAGCCTGCAGAACTGCTGTGGTCTGTCCAAAACAAGGTGACTCAAACCTGCTGTTTATTTTCTATGGAAGGACTTTTGTTTTATGCACTATGTGGATATGCACCTGTGTGGTCTGCACATTGCCTGTTATGCCGTTGGTGTGAATAAAGTCACAGTGTATCACAAAGACTGTCTATGATTGCCTCAATACTGCCGCCGCTACCGTAGCCTACCACGAGCACATCCCCACAATATATATATATATATATATATATATATATATTGTGACAGAGTGTCTGGAGAAGTAGTGGATGGGGTCTATGTGTGCCCAAGATTTCTCACTTCTGTCATTTAAAAGCAACCAGGGAAATGTTCAGGAGAGGTCTGTGCAATTCGGGTTTGCATAAAACCTGTTCTTAGGGCCTGTGTTGCTGGAATGGGGAGAGAAGGGTGGGCCCCACTCCATCCGGACAGTCCGGCTTTTGGGCTGTCAGGTAATTACTCCTCAGGTGTGCTGGCCTGATATAAGGCTGAGAATGCAGACACAGCTCGCTCAGCCTGGGAACAGGTTACCTGCATGGAGCCTGTGAGAGCACTACAAGAGGTACGGACTTTGCTATTTTGTTTGGGTGCTTGGTATTAGGCCGGCACTTGGTCAGGGAGGTTTCATGCTGTATAGTTAGAGCCGGACAGGCTTAGGATTTTTGTTTGCTATGTTTTATGTTCTGTACCTCAACCTGACAATAAAACTGGCTGAGGTCAGTTAAACAAAGTTCCTGCCGTGTGGACTGTAACTTCGTCGGTGTGCCTGCTAAACTGTGCCTGTCTACCCAGGAGACGACAGCCCCGCTACCTAATCCCTTACATGTGGTGGAGGATGCGGGCACACCAAATTCTGGCATAAGAGGAAAAAAATAACTGAACATTTAAAGGGACAGAGTCCATTTTTGTGCGGTGCACCAAAGACTGTTTTCTGCCTCTTGGAAAATGGAGGATGTGGTTAAAGCTATGTTGCAAGCTGTTGCATCTCAACAGGAGGCTACCCGAGTGCAGCGGGAGGCTACCCTAGTACAGCAAAAGGCGCTTGAGGAAACCAGCCGCAGGCTGACGGCCCAACTGGAGGCTGCACAAGAGGCGCAAAGAAAAGATCGGGAGACCTTAGCAGTTGTGGTGCAGCAACTGACCAGTGTCGCTGGACGGGTCCCAGGGATGGCAGAGGCCCCTCATGCCGCCATAAGGGCTAGTCACTTTCTGCAAAAGATGACAACCGCAGATGACGTGGAGGCCTACCTTACCACCTTCGAAAGGACTGCCGAGCGAGAAGGTTGGCCAAAGGCACAGTGGGCCGGACTGTTGGCCCCCTTCCTTTCAGGAGAACCCCAAAAGGCATATTTTGACCTGGAGAATCAGGATGCTATGGACTATGTTATGCTAAAAAGGGAGATCCTTACACGCCTTGGGGTTACTCTTTCGGTCCGTGCTCAGCGTGTGCACAACTGGGACTACAGTATGGATAAACCTCCACGTTCACAAATGCACGACCTCATACACCTGACCAAGAAGTGGTTGCAGCCGGAGTTCCTGACAGGCCCTCAGATGGTGGAACGGGTTGTGATGGACCGGTACTTAAGGGCCCTCCCCGTTACCTTGCGCAAGTGGGTGAGCCACGGTGACCCCAAGAATGCTGACCAGATGGTGGAGATGGTGGAGAGGTACACATCCGCAGAGGAGCTACTGAGTCTGCCACAGCGCCCCCCAGCCCCGCAGCGGAGATCTCCGGGACTACCTGGTAAGACTGTTCTAAGGGAAAAGGGGGCTGGCAGAAGCGATATATCTGTGGGTGCAAGTGGAGAGACTGGAGGCCCAGGCTCTAGAAGCTGGCAAGCCATGCCAGGGAGATCTGTGGCCTATAAGAGACTTAATAGGGACTTAATAAAATGTTTCAGATGTCAAATGCCAGGTCATGTTGTTGCCAATTGCCCAATGTATGGTGAACCAATGCAATGTGATGCCTCATATATAAACCGCCGTTTATCACTGTATGCCCAGCCTGCGTGTGTAGCATTACTAAATACTGCGGGGGAGAAACAAATGTGTGTTATTACGGTGGAAGGTAAAGATGTGAGTGCCTTGTTGGACTCAGGCAGTCTGGTCACCCTTGTAAAAACGGATTTGGTAAACCCCAGGAAATGGCAAACTAAAACCATGGCGGTAACCTGCATACATGGAGACACCCGTAATTATCACACTGCTGTGGTAGATCTAAATACCCGATACGGGGCAGAAAAATTTATGGTTGGTTTAGTGCCTAAGTTAATGCATGATGTCATCATGGGGCGGGATTTCCCACATTTCTGGCAGCTATGGGAACATAAACTTTCAAATGCCTGTCAAGAAGGAGATGACCTACCACCGGGTACCGAAAGGTGTGGGTATTTAAGAGAGACTTCTGTTGATGGTGAATCGTTTCCCTTGTCTGTCATGGTAGGGGAGCCTGAGGTCTCTGACCATAGTGATGGGTTAGAAGAGGGTCAGAGCAGTCCAGAGAGGGAAGACTCACTTAATGACAATTTGCCAGACCTGGCAGTACGGAAAGAGCAATTTGGTGCTGAGCAATTAAAAGATCCCACCCTTACTAGAGCCAGGGAAAATGTGAAGTCTATTGATGGTAAACTGGTGGAACCGGATGGCAGACTTTGTTTCCCGCATATGGCTGTGAAACATGACTTGTTGTACCAGGTGGTAAAAAGGGGAGAGGATCTGGTGGAACAACTGGTGGTTCCTAAAGTGTACCGACGCACGGTACTAGACATTGCTCATGGTCACCTTATGGGGGGGCATTTGGGAGCTGAAAAGACTACAGACAGAGTCCTTCAAAGGTTCTTTTGGCCTGGGGTCCATAAAGATGTTAAAGACTATTGTGACACCTGCCCCGAGTGCCAAATTTCGGCTCCTAGGCCACACTATCGTAGTCCCCTGGTACCTCTACCAATCATTGAAATACCATTTGAGAGAATAGCCATGGATCTGGTGGGGCCTCTTGTAAGATCTGCTCGAGGCCACCAACATATTCTCGTAATCATGGACTACGCTACTCGTTACCCGGAAGCTATACCCTTACGTAATACGTCATCGAAGGCCATAGCTAAAGAGTTGGTGCAGGTGTTCAGTCGCGTGGGACTACCAAAAGAGATCCTAACAGATCAGGGTACCCCCTTTATGTCACGCATCATGAAGGAGTTATGTAAACTGTTCAAAGTTAAACAGCTGCGTACCTCTGTCTACCATCCACAGACTAATGGACTGGTAGAGAGATTTAATAAAACTCTAAAAGCCATGCTTAAAAAAGTGGTAGACAAAGATGGGAAAAACTGGGATTTCCTTCTCCCTTATCTCATGTTTGCCATCCGTGAGGTGCCTCAGTCCTCTACAGGCTACTCCCCATTTGAGTTGCTATATGATCGCCACCCTAGGGGTCTGCTAGATATAGCAAAAGAAACTTGGGAAGAAGAAGCTACCCCCTATAGAAGTGTCCTAGAACATGTGGTACAAATGCAAGACCGTATATCTGCGGTGATGCCTATTGTACGAGAACATATGGCCCAGGCTCAGGGGGCACAGCAAAGGGTGTATAACCGCAGTGCCAGAGTACGTACCTTTGCACCAGGTGACCGGGTTCTGGTACTGATCCCTACAGTAGAGAGTAAGTTCCTGGCTAAGTGGCAAGGCCCCTTTGAGGTGATAGAGAAAGTAAATGAGGTAAACTATAAAATCCGTCAACCAGGTAAGAGGAAGCCTGAGCAAATATACCACGTTAATCTTATAAAACCGTGGAAAGATCGACTATCACTTGCAGCTGACACCTCCTTCCCACCAGAGCAGCGGTGCTCTGGGAAGCCCCTGTTGCCAGAGGTAACAATTCCCGACTCCCTGGCCAAGACACAAAAGGTAGAAGTGCAGGGATTCCTCTTTAAGAATGGGGAGTTTTTCTCAGAGATCCCAGGTCGCACCTCTGTCATAAAACATGACATCATTACAGAACCGGGGAAAAGGGTTAAGCTGCGGCCCTACAGAATACCAGAGGCCAGGAGAGGGCTTATCTCTGAAGAGGTGAGGAAAATGTTGGAACTTGGGGTAATTGAAGAGTCCCATAGCCAGTGGTCCAGCCCTATAGTTCTGATCCCCAAACCAGATGGCAGCTGGAGGTTTTGCAATGACTTCCGAAAGTTGAACACCATATCTAAGTTTGATGCTTACCCAATGCCCCGTGTTGATGAGCTCATTGACAGGCTCGGAAATGCCAGGTATATAACCACTCTAGACCTAACCAAGGGATACTGGCAAATTCCCCTGACAAATGAGGCCAAAGAAAAAACTGCCTTTGCCACTCCTGATGGGTTGTTTCATTATGTGGTCTTGCCGTTTGGTTTGCATGGAGCCCCTGCAACCTTCCAGAGGGCGATGGATAAGATTTTAAGACCCCACAGACAGTACGCAGCCGCATATCTGGATGACATCATCATCCAAAGTCCAGACTGGGAATCCCATCTATCTAGGGTGCAGGCGGTTATCAATTCCCTGTGTGAGGCAGGCTTCACTGCTAATCCCAAAAAATGTGCCATTGGTCTTGAAGATGCTAAGTATCTAGGTTACATCATAGGCCGAGGCCTAGTAAAGCCCCAGTTAAACAAAATCGAAGCCATACAAAGGTGGCCTCAACCGGTAAACAAGAAGCAAGTCCGTGCCTTCTTGGGGATTACAGGCTATTACCGGCGATTTATACCTAATTCGCCCCGGGTCTGAAACAGGGGGGGAGGATATGTGACAGAGTGTCTGGAGAAGTAGTGGATGGGGTCTATGTGTGCCCAAGATTTCTCACTTCTGTCATTTAAAAGCAACCAGGGAAATGTTCAGGAGAGGTCTGTGCAATTCGGGTTTGCATAAAACCTGTTCTTAGGGCCTGTGTTGCTGGAGTGGGGAGAGAAGGGTGGGCCCCACTCCATCTGGACAGTCCGGCTTTTGGGCTGTCAGGTAATTACTCCTCAGGTGTGCTGGCCTGATATAAGGCTGAGAATGCAGACACAGCTCGCTCAGCCTGGGAACAGGTTACCTGCATGGAGCCTGTGAGAGCACTACAAGAGGTACGGACTTTGCTATTTTGTTTGGGTGCTTGGTATTAGGCCGGCACTTGGTCAGGGAGGGTTCATGCTGTATAGTTAGAGCCGGACAGGCTTAGGATTTTTGTTTGCTATGTTTTATGTTCTGTACCTCAACCTGACAATAAAACTGGCTGAGGTCAGTTAAACAAAGTTCCTGCCGTGTGGACTGTAACTTCGTCGGTGTGCCTGCTAAACTGTGCCTGTCTACCCAGGAGACGACAGCCCCGCTACCTAATCCCTTACAATATATATATATAATATGGCAAAAAGAAGGCAGCACTCCAAATAGTTGTGAAAAAGTGGACGGTTTATTCACTCATCAGCTACACAGGTCCCCTGGGAGGATTTTTCTGCACCCACATTTTTTGTGTGCTGCTTCTCTTTTTTCTATTTTTATATATATATATATATATATATATATATATATATATATATATATATATATATACAGTGGGATGCAAAATTTTGGGCAACCTTGTTAATAGTCATGATTTTCCTGTATAAATCGTTGGTTGTTACGATAAAAAATGTCAGTTGACTATATCATATAGGAGACACACGGTGATATTTGAGAAGTGAAATTAAGTTTATTGGATTTACAGAAAGTGTGCTATAATTGTTTAAACACAATCAGGCAGGTGCAGACATGTGGTCACTGTTGTTGTGATTTTATTGATTCCAAAACCTTTAGAACTAATTATTGGAACTCAAATTGGCTTGGTAAGCTCAGTGACCCCTGACCTACATACACAGGTGAATCCAATTATGAGAAAGAGTATTTAAGGGGGTCAATTGTAAGTTTCCCTCCTCTTTTAATTTTCTCTGAAGAGTAGCAACATGGGGGTCTCAAAACAACTCTCAAATGACAAAGATTGTTCACCGTCATGGTTTAGGGGAAGGATACAGAAAGCTCTCAGAGATTTCCGCCGTCTGTCTCCACAGTTAGGAACATATTGAGGAAATGGAAGACCACAGGCTCAGCTCAAATTAAGGCTCGAAGTGGCCGACCAAGAAAAATCTCAGATAGACAGAAGCGACAAATGGTGAGAACAGTCAGAGTCAACCCACAGACCAGCACCAAAGACCTACATCATCATCTTGCTGCAGATGGAGTCACTGTGCATCGTTCAACCATTCGGCACACGTTACACAAGGAGATGCTGTATGCGAGAGCGATGCAGAGGAAGCCCTTTCTCCGCCGCTTGAGGTGGGCTTAAGCACATTTGGACAAGCCAGCTTCATTTTGGAATAAGGTGCTGTGGACTGATGAAACTAAAATTGAGTTATTTGGCCATAACAAGGGGCGTTATGCATGGAGGAAAAAGAACACAGCATTCCAAGAAAAACACCTGCTACCTACAGTAAAATATGGCGGTGGTTCCATCATGCTGTGGGGCTGTGTGGCCAGTGCAGGGACTGGGAATCTT
The DNA here is from genome assembly GCF_014858855.1 of Bufo gargarizans. NCBI lineage: Eukaryota > Metazoa > Chordata > Amphibia > Anura > Bufonidae > Bufo > Bufo gargarizans. Next base: position 364,210,858 of record NC_058085.1, read on the forward strand.
GTCAAAGTTGAGGGACGCATGGATTCCACTCAGTATCAGCAGATTCTGGAGACCAATGTCCAGGAATCAGTGACAAAGCTGAAGCTGCCCCGGGGCTGGATCTTTCAACAAGACAACGACCCTAAACACTGCTCAAAATCCACTAAGGCATTTATGCAGAGGAACAAGTACAACGTTCTGGAATGGCCATCTCAGTCCCCAGACCTGAATATAATTGAAAATCTGTGGTGTGACTTAAAGAGAGCTGTCCATGCTCGGAAGCCATCAAACCTGAATGAACTAAGGCTACTTTCACACTAGCGTTCGGG